>NW_010512258.1:145903-169896 GCF_000687285.1 Phaethon lepturus
AAGCCACACAATTATTAACACAGCAAAACGTTTTGAAAAAATGTTAAAAAAAAAAACCATGACGCCACTAGAACTTCCTCATGATGCAAGGTCAAGAAGTGATCTGAAAAGGTATTTCTAGACTAAATTGCATTTCAAGAACATATGATATTTACATGTATGGAAAAAATATAAAGAAAGATGGAAAAGGTATAGTGGAAGAACTTCTGTGAAAGAAAAGTTGTATGGTCTACACTAGTTGGTGAAAATACCAATCTTACCTACTATAATTAGCATCACACTTTTTTCAGATGGGTCCAGACACATGAAAGATGTAATTGTTACCTAATCAACGGTGAAGATCACAATTTTTTTGAGTTCCTGAAGCTTTTAAATTGTTTTACCCCAAATATATAACTGCACAGAAAAAAAGCAGTGTTTTTGACTTCTTCCAACACAATTCTATGGAAAACGCGATGCTGTATGGCAACTTCCGATTGACCAAAAGCTTGGTAACATGTGTCAAGATAATGATTAAGAATCAAGAAAACTATAAATAAATATGAAAAACATATGAAAAGATGGATGAAAGAAGATACAACTGAAGAAAAGAGAAATGCAGGAGCATTTGCCCATCCTGAGTTTTATTCACCTAGAACAGCTGCACCAGGCTAACACCACAGGCAATCCCAACAATCCTAGGAAAAGTGTCTGCCACTATAGAGTTCTATGGGCACAGCTATTTCAGCAGTGCTGCCTAGCAGAAATGTAGGGTTGGCTCTCACAGAAATTTGTCTGCTGACACAAGTTATAAAATTTTGGCAAAGTATATTTGAGCTGGTTTAACTAAACAAATAAAAGCTTTTCATGTTTTGAGTTTTCTTTGATGCTAAGAAATGTGATTGTTTTTCCTTTCCATCCCTCCCCCTTTATACTTGTAGGCAGCATTTAGGACCAGTTATATTCTGACATGCCAAGGCTGAACTAAACCAATACAATGTGTCTGAGACCATTATTCTTACTTGACTTGTTTCAATTCAAGTGAATCTGCCTCCCCACTCCATTTAGGCCAAAATTTAGATTGATTTGACAATACAAAGAATTGCCAGGTAAGGTATGTTACCTAAATGTATGAAAAATATGTCTGCCCCCTCCTCTCCCTAAGCAATTATGACAATAAAAATCCTAATACAGGTACAAATATGCTGACAGAAGATGAGGAGGGGGGTCGGTCAGTTTAGGTAATTATGCACAGACAGTGGCAGAAGAACTCCTTTGGCTGGCATATGCTTCATTTATCCCAAGAGAGCTGAGCCAATACAGCTATCCTGGAAGAAAACCTGCAGCATCAGTGTCAGCTAAACCGAACCCCACAACTTAACCGGAGTGATCAAATCTAAAATCAAAACAAGCTCTGAATTTTATTTTTTTCATTGAAGTAGAACGGAGCTTGTTCAGCATGGGAACTGTTTGCATTCAGGGTGACAGCAAAGAGAGCATCATACCATATCTGTTCTCATCTTTCCATCACCACATGGCTTAGAACAGCATGTACAATACACGTCTTTTTTTCTTTACTATAATTTGCAGTTCTCAAGAGACACTTTCCAAACATTCCTAAAGGCAGTCATAAGTAAACTACTCTTACTGTGAAGTGCTGACCACGTCTTAATCCTTTTTCTTCCCAGTGCAGAGAGATCTGCAGAATTGTCTCTCTCTACATCAAACAACATCCTTGAAGTATTTGCAAGGATCTCTGAGTCTGAGTTTCTCTTCAGCAAATAAAGCCCTTGCCTTAACTCACTGAAGAGACTTAGGCTTTTATTTCCAGACTGTAAACATGCAGGCCCAGCTTAACCCAGGAGAGTAAGAGGGAAGTAGTGTTCTTGCCCTTTGGCTTCCATTTCTTACTCCCAGGCACAAAACTGCCACCAGTGGAGCACACCAATTTCTGTTCAGTTCTTCAGCATCAGATTGTGGGGATTACAAAGAAGCTGCCTGTGATATTGCATGTTGTGCCTGAGCTCTAAGCACGAAGAAAGAAAACCAGGTGTAAAGTTACTGATCATTGGCTTGCTCACATAATGTGATGCTTCTCCTTTTAAATGCTGTTTTTCCCTAAACTAACTGACTGAGGGTCAGGAAAAGGGTCAAACTTATTAGCTAACCCAGAACTGAATTACAATTCAGTCACAGCCAAATCCAAACTACACTTCAACAGAAAAGGCACTGATTCAATACTGACTAAACCAAATGATTACACAGACATATATGCTTGGGTAAGTGATTTCAAAAACTACTGGTACTAGTGTAATTTTCTTCTATCTTCCCAAGTAACCGTTACGTGTGATGGAGCCTTGCTTCCCTGGAGATGACTGCCTGCCTGCCAATGGGAAGTAGTGAATGAATTCCTTGGTTTGCTTTGCCTGTGTGCGCAGCTTTTGCTTTACCTATTAAGCTGTCTTTATCTCAACCCACGAGTTTTCTCACTTCTACTCTTCTGATTTTCTCCCCCATCCGAGCGAGGCGGGAGTGAGTGAGTGGCTGCATGGTGCTTAGTTGCTGGCTGGGGTTAAACCATGACAGGTTCAAGCCCAACCATACACAGGATTTTCAAATAAACTAGTGGTGACTCATAGACAACATACAAAAACTGACCTGAAGTGCACATTTTTTTTTTCCCCAGCGAGTTATTGAAATGCACAGAGATTTTTTTGAGGCAATGTAAGATGTAACTGGAAAAATTAAGGAATAGACAGGAAAACAGCGATGCACAGGCATTTTCTTTCAGATTTAGTTGTGCTAGTGGAATAGGCTAATGTCTTTAACTATCACTGTATGTTGCCAACTTACCAATCTGTGAGGAACCCAATAATATGAACAACCTTTTAATTCAGCTCAAGTAAAATAAGAATGGTAGCACCTGCTCAAACTGATTGAGTTACAGTTTCCAATTCTAATTAAGATAAAAATGTTCAAGTTGCATTTTACATGAATTTCTTTCAACAGCAGTGCCCCATTTAGCACACACTGCCTCTTCTTCCTTCTTGGCTCTTCCAGCTGTGTTAGCAGAGTTTGTGTAGCTGTGCTGTGAAAGAGGTCAAGAAATTTATCCCTGTTACAATAACTTGTCAGAACGAAAGTTAATTTTTAGCCTGGATCACTTCCTCAATGTAGTTTAGTTTTATATTTATTTAATATAAACAAATCCAAGAGGAAAGAACAAAAAAGACCAAATTTTAACTATGCAATAACTTGGTGACTAGGACAGTTACCTACGAGGTGGATTCAAGTTTCTGCTCCAAAAATGAACAGCAAGAATTTTTGTAATCTCTTCTATGTCAAGCAAATAAAAAAAGTGTTTAATGAGCAAGAACGGTCTCAACTTGTAGAGTATCTCATCATGCCAGTTCATCACCCGTTAGCAGATATCCCTGCAATCTCCCTGCTGCTTCTACAAAAGTCCTATTATATACTGCACAAGTTAACCTGAATCAAACTTTTCAGATAGGCATCGTTTGTGCACCCAGCTTTTCTAACTGAAAAGGCTGAGATCACTTGGAATTACTCATCACTCAGAAGGTTAATAAGAAATTACATGTTCTGTGTACTAAAAGAAGGGCATTACAGTAAAATAATAAATGAACATTTCATTGATAAACCAATTGTACTAACGAATTAATTTGCCAACCAACCTTACGTCCCTTTGTGATTTTGCTTTTAAGAAAGCAAATTATTTCAGAATCATGTTTCCAGCATGAGTGAAAAAAGACACCTGAAAATAGCTTTTTAAATTCTCATTAAAAGTTACCTGTTTTTACGTCACTAGGTTATTATTAATTGCTCTGTAATGTTGCCAAAAGCACTTGTGAGTGCTCTCACAAACCGTCCATTGGGGAACAACAAACTAACCTGAGCTTCACCTAAAATTTAAAATCTTTGTTCCAGTATGCCATCATGTCACTAAAGGATTAGTAACTACAGCTCCCAGGAAAGAGAATAAAGCATACTTAAATCCTAAAGCAACTTAATGACACTTTTTTTTTTTACTATTTTAGAAGTCAAATTTTATGTGATGGTAATGCTGTTTTTAAGCAGATAAACTATAATAGTGACTTAATACAGCTTAGCTTAGAAAAAACTATAAAAAGAAACAAACAAAAGTATGTTGTTATTGCATATCCGGGATCTTATCTTGCTGCAGCATGTGGAACATAGGCCACAACCATACCTTCTATGTTCTGTACATTGCCAAGTGCTGTACTGTAAGCATTCAATAGCAATGATCCCTGAGAAATAATTGAGAAGCCTTGTTTTGCTCAATGGAAGCAGGTGCCAACCTGCACATCAGAAAATGTCTAAAAGTAAAATGTCGGTTTCCTTGCTCTTCCCATGATACCTAAATGTCATTCTTTCGGAAAACAAGTAACATCAACATGCCTTATTGTAAGAACACAGAACAAACTGCTCAGTCCGTCATACAACCCCTTATGCCCTCCTTCCTATATACCTTTTTTGGTTTTAATTTAAAAACTTGCTTAAGTGAAATGCAATCAAGGTAATTAGAGACTAAACCAAAATGAAATGGTGTCTGCATATGTATTTCTCAGCACCTATTACACTTGCATTAGTTTCTCTACCAGTAAGGCCTCATTGAGAGCTGAAATCCACAGCAAGTTACACAGATCTAAATTGAAGCTGCGCAGTACCCTTCCAGAGACACACTTTCTTCCCTTTTCCTTTCTCTAGCACTGTTATGTGTTCATCTATGAAGCAAGATGGTTTAGATAACTGATATTTCAGCCGAATCGGCACACCAACAAGTCCCAAAGTTGACAGTGCCAGTATATAAAGGAAGAGGATGGAAATGCAGCTGACATGAAGGAGCTTACGACCGTGGCAGGTCTCACTCAGATCAGCGTGTATTGCCATAGTGTTGCATCCTCAGTGCAATGGATAGCAAGCCAATTGAGAAAAGCCCAAGTGAATCAGTCTTACTATATATCATGATTTTCAAATTCAACCTTACAAAAAAAGTACAAAAGCCATCCCCAAAAGTGTGGAAACAGCAGGATAAAAGCTTTTTACTGTCAGCAAAGAATTACCCTTTTTTTGAGCTGGTATGGAAGGGAAGAAAAGTTTTGCATTTCGAAATAAAGAACAGACAATTCTAAAGAAAAGTATCTTTATCTTCACTATCTCAAGTTTACTATACTTTCATGAAGAGTATTAGTTATTCAAATTCTCTATATAATTTCCTTATACTTTAAATACAGGGTCTATGAAAAATGAGCTGTTATAAAGTGGTAATATCTACTGCTTGTAAAACAAAACTTTTCTGTTCTGGAAATTTTCAGAAAGTGAGAAGAGGGAAACCCAGAAACACATTTGTTTAAGTAGCAAAAACAAAACAAAACGCTTTTCAACATGAGTTGTGATAAAGATGGTAAAAATAGCAGTCATTCTGGTTTTCCAGGAGGCAGAAACAGCAATGTACTTTTTCAGTGACAGCATTATTTTCAGTCTTCCAGGTACAGTATTAGATATTAGTAAACTGAGACTTAGTTACACAAATAAAAGTTTTCTGTAATGTAAGTACGTTTTTGATATCTCAATGCAAGTGGGTCAAATATGCAAAATTCTGAATAATGTTTCCAGTTAGAAACCTAGTCAATTGTTCTATGCAAGTTAGACACTCTGCAGAAGTGTTACTTAATCAGAGCCAGCCCAAGGCTACTTCTGTTAACATTAATTCCCAATCTTGTGCTATCTTTTTTATTATGGCACAAACAGTTCTGCCAACATTTGGCAAACCAGATCAAGGAATTAAATTAGATTAAATGTAACAGAACAAAAGAATAAAAGTTTCATGAAAGCAGTTTCATGAAGAATTCATTTGATGGCTGTCAGAAACAGCTAGGCTAGCTTAAAAAAGACGACAGCGTGAGAGAAGCTAAAAGAATACAAAGGTGACTGAAGACTGCTTAAGCTGTCATTACCCCACAGAAACATGTAACTATGCCTTTAGGAGGAGTGAGAACAAAAACAGAAAACTGACTTCCACCTAGACGGCCACTTCTCTCTTCTTTCCTCCTCCTCAAAAGCTCTGAATGCATGTACTTCAAATGGTGTTGAGAGAAATCAATGAAGAATTCTGAGAGGAAAAAGGAGCAACACTAACTCCATTCTTAGCATCACTACAGTGCGATTTGATATAACAGGCTTTAATTAATATTTTATATTGATTCCAGAACTGTGAAGTCTCCCAGTTACATTGATTATCAGAACGGTTGCTAACAGATTTATGGTTTTTCAAATCTGTTACCTATAATACTATAGCAAGCTTAATTATCTTCAAAAAACTTAAAAAATCATGGAGAAATCTGTTACAACTTATACCCAACTCTGAGGCATTTTAATCTTATGCCAGAATTTTGAAATATGATGCAGTTGCAACCAACCACTAAAGCCCTGTTTACATTCCAGAGACTTCAACTGATGCAATTAACCCAATCCAGTTGCTTAATGTAATAAATAACAGAGGTTAGCCGCGGTTGTGTAAATCTTGATGAACTCCTAGTATGTTACAATTTTACACGAGCACAAAAACACACTGTTACTTGTTTCTTCATTGTAGGAGTTTGGAAGATAAAGGAAAATAAACATTTCCCAACAACTTGCAAGAGATGTAAGCTGTTTATAAGCTAGAGCCTGGCTGATCCTGAAGACCCCCTGTTGATTACTAAGTAACAAGGGCTCTTGCACTAGAGATAAAATCCTCGGGCTGTACTACTATTCATTGGAGCATTCTCAAATTACGTTTCTCACTGGAGTCAGAATCTCATCTCTACGTTATTAAATACTTGGTATCACCACACAGAAAGTTGATACACAATGTACTATTATGAAATTGTTACAAAATATATAATGTGTTCTGGAAAGTCCATTTTACTAGTCATTTTGCATTTATATTTGTAATATCCAAAACTCTTACCACTGAGAGAAGCCCCTAAGACCAAAGCCTTCAACACAAACCCACAGTAACGCAGAAGTTGCAAGAGTCAGAATTCTCACCATTAAGCAGTAGTGTCTCAGTATATGAGTTTATGACAAGCTAAGACTGTCTATGACTAGCTGTCACTGATGGGGCAAGTCTGCTCCTAGCAATTGCATCTGTCCAACTCCCTAGTAATCCGGTTCAGGGAGATAAGCAGATAGAAAACTACTTCTATACCCAAATCCTTAACTGATTCAGAAGAGGACTGGCTAAGAACTAGCACAGATGCAAAGGAAATATAGGGGATGTGTGACTGATGATGGGAAGAAGAGAGTTAAAGAGCTCCTTTTGACTAGTCGCTAGACAGGCAATGGTTACAGTACTAGCTGAAACATATGAAACCTACATGGAAGTCCATCTGCCTCCATAGCTAACTACTCTTGGCAAGGAAGTAAGATAAATTAGCAGAAAACTAACCTGAAAATTAAAAAAAAAAAATCTTCCAGGTTAATAGGATGAGAAAGCCTAGTGGACAGTTCACTGGTGTCCAAAAAGACCAAGTGCAAGTGAAGACAGAACTACACCAAACAATTAAGTTGGTTATGCTGCTCTGGAACCACAACCTGGAAATACTCAGAAAATTCTCCAGAAAGCCTTGCAAGTCCCATCTTGAAATATTTAATAAACAAGGTTAAAAAGTAGGCCATAGGGCTGGAACAGAAATATAACAAGATGTTTCTGTCAGACATGTTAATGTATCATATGCAACGAACAAAATATTATAATAGTCTAATCCATGGCCTTTTTCCTTTGCTAAACAGCAATCCTCTGCTGATTCCACTTTGTGTTTTGGGATTCTTTTTATTCTCTTTAAGCTGTCATTTCCCATTTCCAGTTCTCAGATGCCTTATGCCTTCTTGTTCTGATCAAGAGAGTAGTGTATTCTAAAACCTCATCTTTAGCAAAGCTGCACATGCACAGCTTATAAGCAGATCTAAATTATAACTGCTGCAGTAACTCTTCTCCTCTTCCCTTCCCCACCTCACCAGATGTCTGTCCCCACAACTTTTGCAGACAGGCACTTGTGTGTAATAGTATGGTTAATCACTTCATGATGCAGGCAAAAACTAATACTACAAGAAATGATCAATTTTCAGCTAGATCAGCTGCTTAATATAGCTTACTATGCAACAGCATAAGCATCAGTGCCCGCCTAAGGAGAAGGGTATCTGCTCTACCATGTAGCCCCATGGACTGCAGGGGGACAGCCTGCCTCACCCATGGTCTTCCCCACGGGCTGGGGCTGCAGGGGAGTCTCTGCTCCTGCGCCTGGAGCACCTCCTCCCCCTCCTTCTGCACTGACCTTGGTGTCTGCAGAGCTGTTTCTCTCGCATATTCTCACTCCTCTCTTCTGACTGCTACTGGTGTTGTGCAGGTTTTTTTTCCCCTTCTTAACTCTGTTACCCCTGAGGCTCTGCCACCGTCGCTGATTGGCTCGGCCCTTGCCACCCGTGGGTCGCTTTTGTATATCGGACATGGGGGAAGCTTCTAGGAACTTCTCACAGAAGCCACCCCTGCAGCCCCCCTAGCTACCAAAACCTCGCCAGGCAAACCCAATACACTAACAAAGCTCTATACCTCCTGCACCCAACTGGTATATTCCTTCCCTCTCTCTTAGACCAGTTCTGGCAGTCTACCAAGCCATTTCAGCACGCTCAGCTAGTAAAAAAACTATTCATGTTTTACAGTTCAGTTAGTTTCCTGCCAGCTTAGGTATGGAAGGAAGTGGATAAAACTGCTGCATCGAGCAGTCTGACCAGCCTAGGCTGCTTTGAAACCACCACCTTACTTAAACCGATTCAAAGGCTATGCTAACACTCTTGTTACAGATTAAACAATGCATGTTTCAGTTTAGCTTAAACCGAACTGGAACTGATTTATAGCAGTTAAAGTTAAACTGCTTATACCAAATCAAGAATGTTCATGAAGAGGCTAAATTGTTTTAAAGCAATTTAATTTATTTTCCTGCAACTTTCTTCAGACATGGCTTCACATGAGCTGTACAAACAACTGTAGCAGAGCAAATTAGGTTACAAACTTGCAGTATATCAGCTTCGCCAGTGCAAGTGCGAAGTTGTACAACACCACTGATTGATCTCCTGCACAGGCTTCTCAGACCATCAAAAAACCCAAACAAACCAAGAACAGCTGTATGCTTCCCTTAAGGGTTTGTGTATATAGGGTCAATTTCCTCATCTAAAACACACAAAGCAAAATTCTGAACAAGATTAATGTTATAAGAGGAAACATTGTTACCACTATCCCATCAGTTCAGAACCCTGCTGCACTTTTTCTACCTTAGGCAGGGTATAACAACAGTTTTACAATTCTGTTTTGTGAGTTTGCTGCTGCAGAAACACTGCGCTGAACTAACAGAGAAATTTGTCTCAATCCAAATAACAGAAGTCCAGAAAGATTAATTTTAGCAGACCTATAATATGGCCAGCTCTTGTACTAAGCAGATGATATTTATGATCCTTTTACTTTCTATGCAAAACTACATATTCAACTGGTATAAAGTTCTGCCACTAATTCATAAATTAGGTTGGGAATACAACAAAGCAAGATGGCTTATAGGGAAGTCCCAAGATTTCCTTACAAACCACATCTCTTATTCACTGAAAAAAATATATACCTTTAAGGGGTTGGTGTGGATGGTTGTTATTCTTGCCCTTAGAATGGTGCTGGCATGGGTTCTACCAACATACATGTCAAACTTAACAAGCCAATTAAAGCAAATCAGTATCAGGTTGAATAAATATAAGTTCCCTTATTATTATTCAATTAATTCAACCTCTGTTAAGTTTTATCTTTACTATGGCTGTTCAGATCACTTTCACTTGTGTTTAAAACACTAAGAGTCCTACTGCATACAGACCAGTGATTTCCACACAATGACAGCTTGGGCCAATCTAAACTAGCACTGTGGTGATCCTGTCTTTGTCTTCCAAACCACTCTCCTTTCAGTCACTACCAGAGCTTGCCTATGAGCCCATTCAGGGAGCTGTATCTACAGTAAACTCACTCAGTATAAAAACATGAGTTTTTCTGCCAGGTTAGCTCCCTCCCAATTGACCAATTCGAATTTATCAGAGCCCACAAAGCAAAGAGGAGCCACAAGATGACATGTCAGAGAAGGTTGGGAGATGAAAGACTGACCCCTTTTAATAACCATGAGGTACTAAATCAGCTCACTGTCCTGGGAAACTTCATCTTAATCATTAAAAACAAACAAACAAACAACTTTAAAAAGTTTTCTATGGGCTTAATTCACTGAAACAGTACACCTTGAGGTCAGACCAGCACTAGAACTAACGTAAGGAAATTGCCACTTTTTGCACAGACCATACACCTGTCTCTGGGCTGAGGAAAGCAACAGCACGAAAATGCAGACATCTACATAAATAGGTATCAGACTCATAAATTACTTAGACACTGATGATGTCAGAGTGACAAAAGTAATAGTTGAGCTCACTTAATGCACATGAAATTCTTTTTAGTACTAATATGTGGACAAAGTCTTCCTAAGGATAAATCAAGGTGAGATTTCATGGGCAGCTAAATGCATCTAATAACCCCCTTGGTCTCTTACATCGAGTTTTCATACCCACCAAACTGTTTCACAACAGCAGAAAAATGTTTCCATTTTTAAGTTGGTTACAAAAGTTCAAGTGGCTGGGATCTGACAAGCACCACAAAGGAAGTAAATGGTGGGAGTACAAAGCTGGGAGCTTACCCCATTCAGCAGCAATCATTAAAATAAAAAAAAACTAGTTTACATCCTGCTGGCTTAGAAAACTGAAATACAGAGATAAGTAATCATCAAAAGCAGTCCAGTGATGGAGACTGACATGCAAGACCAGAAGCAGAGAAGGGAGAAAAGGACAGGGAGAAGGAGCAAAGGAGCAAGTGGATCCCTTCTGCGCTGTCAGATCATACGTACTACCTCATCTAACCATACCATGAGAACTGAAACAAGAAATTTACTGTCCGTTAGCACAAGTAAGACTTAAATGCAATTGTATAACCACATTATCTACGCCAGCTACCTCATTAAAAAACAAAGGAATGCGGATGATCGGTGCCATGCTTTCAAGACAATTACATCTGCACATTCAGACTTACTTAGACTTAAAAGTCTTGCAAGTATTCTGATTGAAGGGCATTTCTGTCCCTGCACTACAAATGACAGTGGGAATATTCACACTGATATAGATAGTTACATATTTGGCTTGCTTTATACTGAGAGATAACATCATTTGCCTGCATGAACTGATTCATAGGGAAAACTCCAGAAACCAGAAGGACAAAAATTCTCAGTTAGCTGCAATTCCAGCACCAAGGTTAATTCATGTCAGGGTAATAGGATGGATACATAAATGTCCATGAAATACATACTGCTCAGGGGACCAATTTTGTGGAAAGATAAATGTTACTGTGTTTGTTCTTAGGAAAATTAGGACTCATTACTGTAGGAAATACTACATTATTGCTACTACTACTACTATTTTCTCTTACATTGCCAATCTAAAAGTACTTTAAAGGAAGCGATGATAAGTGAGATAATACAAGAGCTGATGTTTTTTCATCATTTAACCCAAGTTAGTTATTCATAAACCAGAAATAACAAGGAGGGGGACAGGGGACACACTTTGACATATAACGAAAACCAAGCAAAAATTAAAACACTTTCTAACGTACAATAGTCATCAATAGTCATTCTAAAAAATACAACAAGTGTTGAGTCTTCACTCGAGCAGCTTCATGGTAGATTACAGTTTTACTATTTTGGTTTACAAATATTCATTATGTTGTAGCACACAGATGAAATGTTCCTTCCTACTCACCTTTGGATCGAGTGGAGATATCCATCCCCTCCACCACCTCCTGCTCTGCCTTTATTTCCTCTTCAGCCAAGCTGCAGGATTCAAAAAGGTGAATTAGAAATGTTATAGATTGTATTATTCCTATGTCTAATTTCATGTATAGACATTCAACATAACACTGTCAAACACCACCATATTAAAATTTCTGATGAAATGAAAGGTTTGCTGTTTGCCAGACTATACATTGGCCAAAACATGTAGAGAAACAATCCAGGTACACATGTATGCTGCATGTTACCAATTACAAAGGTAACATTTTCAAACTAATTACAGTCTTGTAACATGTACTGAAGATTATGCCACTGTATGTATAAACTGTATGACAGACAAACAGGAATTCTGTTCCTTGTGGCTCCTAATCTAAGGCCTCTATAAACTGGGTGGACAGATGCCTGCTAAGATTTAAAGACTCACCAGCATCAGTGAACAGACAGTTGAAGTAACAGATTTAGCAACACAGACCAGCTTGCAAAATTAGAAGGTAACATGCAATTTTAAAACCTATAAATAAATAATTTCAAGGATTTTGAAACTAGACTATATAACAGAAAACTGAGTACTTATAATTTATTGGCAATAAAATTCCACCAATTATTAACTGTAATGAAGAGTAAACAGAACAGAGTTGTTACTATCATTCAACCACTCAGTCTTACATACAAAGTTTTAATCACACCAGGCAGAGTTAAAGAATGAAGTAGATTACAAATTACATCCGACTTGCTGATATTCCATTTTCTTACAGTGAAGCCATTCAGGAAAAGAACTCAGTTAATTTGGCTAGTTAAGTCAGTTTGGGGAAGGAAGGTGGAAGGGAGAAGAAAAAAGAACCAGAACGAATATTGAGTTACACACCAGTTTTGGAGATGTGACTATCATAGATGAAAGATACAATAAAACATATGAAGTTGAAGCAAGCCCCAATTCAAACTGACAGACAAATGAGCTTATGGTGCCTGGAGCAGGTATCAGAGTTGTCCATTGATATCACCAGAGCACAACAGCCAACTGGGATGTAGATCTTTCCCTCTGTAGTGACAATTTACTGTTACTGTAAGTTGTTGCCGATACCAATTTACACTGATACGGCAGACCGTGAACTACTGCTGCTATTGAGTGGACCGAGATTCCATTCGGCCATCCCAGCTCTAGGGACAGCTATTTCTACCATGGAGGCCAAGACCACCTCTAGCTAAAGCTAGAGACCTTCGCTTTAGCCACTGTGGTTAAATCTGCCCAAGACAGCTAATCAGAGCTCGGGAACAACGCTGAGGAATTGGTTACATTTATATCACTGAAACTCTTCAGCCTGACAAACAGTTTATATTAGCAGGAGTTTTGTTACTGGTATTAAGTTAAAACAGCTTCCTAAACAAAGTAAAACTTACCAGCAGAAGAACTTTTTAGTCTGGTATTTGTCAAAACTACTTTTAATCAACTACCATGGGGTTGAGTTGCAATTCCTTTCACACTTCTGAACAGGACAGTTATGTCAGCAAAAGTTTTAAATACATATTAACCAAGCTCAATGTATGGAAGACCCAAAACTGAGAAGATCTGTGAACTCCAGAAATCATCATTCTTTACTTGTCATTTGTCTATAGCAATAACTTACAAATTAAGCTCTTTAAAGTTGTAAAACACTGAAGAGAAGTTCTATTCTACCAGCACCCAATCTTCCAGCTCGTGGACTATGCTGTTCATTTCAGTAGCAAGGAAAGGCACTCATGTGACCAGAACTATGGTAAATGTGTAGCACAGTTGACCACAGCACAATGCTTCTCAGATTTATTTTGCATGGGTAGATTAAATGCATAACATAGTTGACTGTACTACAATGCTCAGCGATTTACTATGCATGGGCAGATCAATTATACTGCACATTTGTTACACCCTTTCCCGGAGGGCCTCCAGCAAAGAGGAGCTGGCAGTGTGTTGCAGACACCAAAACATTTCATGCACCACTTGCCTCTGCCCATTCTCTTTCCTAAGCAATGGAAAGGGATGGGCTCACGGGATGGGTTCATTGTTCTCTTCCCGTGTTGTACTGGTTTTTCCCTCCCCTCCCCCCTTATAAAATCGTATTTCAATATTCCCAAACTGTAACGAAAGACATATTTTTAAAACATCATGTATATATGATTAATAATACACACAGGTAAATATGTAATAACACACACTAATTCTGTCAAGAGTGAAGTAATTTGGCAGTACACGTTACCTGGTTTTAAAATATAGATCCAGTTTCAGCCACAGACTAGGACATACAAGTCTTTATGAGACTCAGGTTGAAGTCATAAGATCATTTTACACAGGTTGCTACCGAAAGGAATAGTTTCCCCAATCCCTAACTTCATATTCCAGAAATCATGTTCTTTTTAACTGAATCAGTTCTGTGATCTAGCTCACTGTGCAGCTGGATGTGCAGAAAAGAGGAAATGGGAGTGTACCACATGTGGGGAAGGGGGGAAAAAAAGAGTAATATCCTTTAAGCAGCAGCTCAATTTAAGTTACATTAAAGCAATCATAACATTCCAGACTCATCCAAATCTATCAGGTACCATTTGGTTCAAATCACAAGCTCAGGGGAACATGATACAACAAGAATGATACAGTAGTTGCTACAAGCCAGTATTAAAAGACAGAGTTAAGAAATGGCTGTGACAGATCAGTACAGTAACGCAGTAGCTGGAACTGTTCCTCCACCCCTGACCGAAGTAGCAGGGAAAGGTACAGAGCTGACTGAAGATGCTCTGCACCTGTGGGCCCAAACCTAGCACTGCAGGGGTGTTACAGGTCAGGACTCCTACGTATTAGTTACAGCATATGAAGTGCCTTCAGCTCTAAATCTGTCTTTCCCCATCTAATGAGTTTAATTTAGGAAATTTAGTCAGTTTTTGAGTGTTCTTTCAATAGGTCTATAGGGACAAGAAAAACATTATTCATAAGCAGTTCCTGTGTTTGTCTTCACTTGACGCATCTCTGATACATTACATAAAAAATGCCTGAAGACAGCTTTACCAAAGATTTGAAGTATAAACAAACAGTCAAAAATGCCTTCATCACTTGACACAAAGGTTCTTCTTTTTTCTTAGAAATGGAGGTGCATATCTCCTATACACACATATGCACACTGTGCATCATCCACAACAAAAACAAAATTCAGCAATTACCTACTATACTATGAACACTGAGCCTTAGAGGAACAGATTGCATCTCCATATTCTCTACTATAATTAATCTGGCTCAACCTTTTAAGGGCACAAACATTCACGTATGTAAGAAAATCACTGAGACTGTTCTGCAAAAAAATGAAAATGTTGAGGGGAAACAGTTAAATAAGCATATTAGACTTAGCTATAAAAGACACTTAAAATTCACAGCTCTTCAGAAATATCTCCCATTGTTTTATTTGCTGTAAAGTATTATGACTTGCACAATGTGACATTGTTTGAATGGTGGCAGTGATGATTGCAGTGGTAATCTAGTGGTAATCTTTAAGACTTAAGTTTGTAAAAACATGCTAGCAATTCACAGCAACTTTACAGTAACTTTTCTAAAGCTGACAGATCTTTTCACCTTTGCACCTTCTGTCAATATAAGCAATAGTCTGAAAATGCTTTATAAACACAAACTTCCAAATGCAGAAATTTAATTAGCAAAAGATTTCAAATTAAATAATTCAAGAAAAACAGGTCCTTAATGACAGGTACCTTACTATTACCCACAACAAAATAAAAAGAAAATTAAAACCAGCAGCAAAATAATTATAAAAAAGCATCTAGTTCTATGGAAAGTATAACTGTGTGATCAAGTAGATCATTCTAGAGAGTTTTATTTTGAAAATTTATTTTTGCAGGGCTTGGAGTTGTTGTTTCAGATAGCATGCATTACTATCATGCATGTATACTATGAATGTGATGCTCTGAGGCTGCGGATCAGAAGTGATATTGGTATATACTCAATTAAGGACCTAGATGAATACAATAAACACCCTATGTCACTCTGAAGGCTACTCTTATTTCCTTATTAAGACGAATGAACAGAGGAACATATTTTAAGAACACAACTGAAATTTAAGCTTTACCAGTTTTGCTGTCAATTCTAGAACACCAATTAATCATTTAAAACTTCCCTGCTCATATTGACAAAACTTTTTTAAAAAAAAGAATAAATTGTTTTCTAAAATGTTAAACTAATTGGTTGCATACAAATTATTTAAACATGTCTGAATGAGAGGACAAGGGGTGGAGATTACTCCTTTGGGGATAGTTAGGGACAGAAAGAAAAAAAATAAGGATTGCAAACATACAAGATTTATTGATACTTACATATAAATGCAAAAAGAACTTAGCTGACTAATTATTAAATATGTTCTCTCTTAAACTGAAGAGAGGGTGGGATTTTTTTATATGAAATTCAGTTTCTCAATTTTCAGACCAGTAAATAAAATACTGACTTCTCTGTTTAGAATAATCATTCCTGTACTAGTAGTACTACTTACCTGAAAAAAACATACATGTACAAAAATATTTAAAGCTGCTCTAACCACTATTAACTACAAAGAGCAATTAAAAGTTGCAGATGAACTACTGCACCTTGACATTTAACCAAGAAAAACTGACAGATATGGAAAACCACTCGAAACAGCTAATGCCCACATACACAATTCTAGATCTACATTAGGGAATAAACGCATGAATTTAAAATCAAGAACTATATATTTATGGAATTAATTTTTCCTTTTTATTAATAGAAAACAAAACAAAAAGTCCTGATTTAAGACTATAAGCACTAAAATTGAATTTTATCCTTAAGAAAATTCCTGCATCTCTCATCACATTTGTGAGTAGCAATTCTAAATAATGATTTCAAAAAACTGCATTCAACAAAAATTTGAAAAAAATATTTGCATGCCATTGCTGAATAAATAGCAGCTTTGTATAAGCACTCACCTATAACAGTCTCTTACTCATCGGTAGCTATGCTATTTATGCAGGATTCTTAAAATGGCGTCTGACAGCACTGCACTGCCTCATTCCTGTACTGTAGCTAAAATGGTAGCAGTTTATTCAATAACAGTATCTCTTGTTTAAACAGCAGTGCTATATTCAAAGCAAGCATCTAAATACCAGAAATTGTAAAGTATGACAAAAAGACACCTGACATCCAAATGTTTAACTAAAAAGGAACAAGACAGTGAGTTTTGTGAAGTCACAGGTTACTAAGGAAATAACTCAATTTTAGATTCGCTTTCCAGTTTGAGCACCTCATATTTTACATTTTCTTCTGCAGAATTCCCTGCAAAATGCTCAATTTGTATTAAGCAATTAACATACACAAAATGCCTGTTCAGATACCTACATACAGTAATGTTTAAGCTAGTTACCTCTAATAACAAGCAAAGTAAATATATATACATATTTAATTTAAGGAACATTTAGGTTCTTTTTAAAACCTTATTCTTATTCAGGGTGCATTCAAAAGAGCTCCAAGAAAGAGAAAAATCAGGGGAGGGAGGGAGATCCTTGGTGTCATACTGTCCTCTTTAAGACTATAAGCTATAGATCTGAGGCCCAAGCAAGGCTACCAGAACAGCTATAGATTTCAGATGCTAAAACCATAATTCAATAACAACCATGTTTGAAAGTAAAGGCTTATACTGGCTAAATTAAGGATGTTTACGTCCTGCTACAGCATGGTTATAATCTCACAGGATGAAACACATGCCATGACAATTGGCAATAAAGAGTTAACATCAGAATGACAGGCAACTTCTATAAAATAAATAAAACTCAGTTCCTATGTAGCTCTTTCCAAATTGGGCTTTAACCCATGAATACCAGACATGTTTATTAATAAATACATTTTAAATACTTTCTAAATGCAATTTAAAGGGCCAAGCTCAATGGCCTACTATGACGGTTTTCAGTTTCTGGTTTGCAGATCCCTCCAAGCCAGTGTACTACTACTAAGGGGTTTGCAGACAATAACTAAGTAAATCAAACCTATTCTAACAGGCTTAAATTCACTATCATGGGATTCACGTGCCTATGGGAAAAATATTAGGGATCCACAAATAACAAAATTTGGAAATTGCTATCTACTACATTCTATATAGGCAAAGGTTATGTTCAACTTCCAAGATATTTAGGAGATTCAAATTAATACCTTGAATCCCAGACAGAAAAGAGGGAAGATTTTACTGAGATTTATCACCCTTTAACCAATTACACTGGAGTGGCACCACTACTATGGAAAACCAACCATGACCTATCACTTTTCAGCTGCTGGATCCACATGGCCAATACACTTGAAAACAAAGCAAAAAGGCGAAAAAAGAGACACAAACAAAACCAAAACCAAACCCAAGCCAAAGCGGTATCACAAAATGGAAGACAACTCAGGAAGACGAGCGAATCGAAGTTTGTGGACACTGATACAAATGGATAAATTAGTAATTTAATCTACCCATTTATGATTTTTGAGCATGAAGTTCCTTTTATTACAGTAGCAATGTAGGTTTTCTCCTACATTTCAATACTCCTGCCTGATGCGGCAGGCCGGGGTGGGGGGTGGGGGATGTCACATTTGGGGTGGTTTTCACTCTGCATTTTTTTCATTCTCAGTATGTTAAGTAGTGTCATTTGTTTAAAGAAATCACTCAGTTTTCCCTAGCACTATTTAGTTTCCAACTAAAACAGTTTGCCTGCAAAGAATGAGAGGCATGTAGCTTTTAAAAAGCTACTGTTTTCATCATAATTTACAATCCACATCACTCCTTTGTTTTTCCCCCACTGCATTCTTTGTCCAGCTAATTACAAACGTAACTGGATGTTGGCTCTAAATAATAATGGCTAATCATATTCATCCTGGGCAATTCAAATTACTCTTTAGTAGCCAGAAAATTTAAAGTGCAATTATACGATTAACTGCTAGTTACATTCGAATAATGGCCACTTGCTACAAGCTGAATAAACCTCAGCTACATTGCTTCATACATGTCCTGTCT
The DNA here is from genome assembly GCF_000687285.1 of Phaethon lepturus. Lineage (NCBI taxonomy): Eukaryota > Metazoa > Chordata > Aves > Phaethontiformes > Phaethontidae > Phaethon > Phaethon lepturus. Next base: position 164,838 of record NW_010512258.1, read on the forward strand.
AATTGTGATATTAACAAGATCCAGTCCTGCAAAATCTTTGGTAGAAAGAATACGTGCTTTTTCCCCATGTCTACCACTTAAACAAAACCCCACATTCCATCTGTCCTGAACAGTAGAAAAAACGGCACAGAGTGCTTATTATGCAATCTATGAAAGTGAGTGATAACATCATACCTTGAGAAAGCACCAAAAATATATGAAATTCTTCAGCTTGGCTGAATTTGCTTTACTTAGATGGAACAAAGATGGTAGAAATTTCCAGAAGGCCTTTCTCAGTCTTGCCACTGCAATTGTCAATCTTTAACCTACCCTCTGCTTCTATTGGCTCAAGTAGTCCACAGAGCAGCGCGATTGGGCTGATCTGGAAAACAACACTGCTGTCTCTACCTTGCCTCAGACATCTTGCTGCAATGCAGACATTTATTTTTTGTGAACTATAAAAGAATTATATTTGAGTGACTAAAAATAGTGAACTTTAACAGACACACGATGCTATGTTTCATTACATGCACAAGGGCAGCTTATACAAACATGCTTCACTGTCAGCAGTGTGTCTGGAGGTGCAGATTTGAAACAGATCCTAGTTTAACAAAACCTGTGGGAGCCATTTTAATACAAGCTTTCTGATTGCAGATCACTTACTCCTGCTTCCTCATATTAAACAAATATTACGTTGTGCACTATTTAAGATGGAAAGTAAACTGCTAATGTGTATAAACTACTGATAGGAAAATTATGTCCAAATGTAATTCCTGTTTTTAGCAACTGAAGAACAGAAACCGGAATAACTTCTTAGCTGTGTTAGCACTTTCATGTATGCTGAAAAATGTATTAAGATTGCATACAAAAATGCTCATGAAACGCAGTGGTACAACCCAGCAGTGTTTCAGGTTGCAAACCGAACTAGATATTCTTATAATCTAACCCTTGGGGGGGGGGGGGGGGGGGGGGAGATGAGGGCGGGGGGGAGAGAGAAGGAAAGAGCTGTTAAGCAAAGTGAGGTATTCCAAGAAAGATACTCATACTGGCAAACAAGTAACCAGAGGCAAATTGCTACGTTACAGGTTACAGAATGTTATCAAATACATGGCAACCTTCTATAAAAGTTAGCAGTTAGCATGTAACTGTGCCTCGGTGCAGTCATTTGCAAAGCTACCTTAGCTCTAAGTTCTGTCCTAAAATCATGAATGTGTGTGGACTGCTAAAAAAACCTGCAAAACCTAGATTAAAAGCACAAAAGTGCATCCTTCCTCTGCTTTTGTAACAGTAGTGATGATCACTGAAAAAACAGCTTGTTAAAACAAGCAGGCAAGCACTACAATTGAAATCCTAGTAAAGGGCACAAAATGTTCTAAATTAGTTATAAATTAGCAAGTTTGTCTGAGATTACACTTTGTATAGTATCAGAAGCACATGCTCATTAAGGATTATTTACTTTACTTCGTAAGGTCACTTCATTGCTGAGTACTAGCACTTTCATCACACCTCAAAAGCCTAAGGAACAACGAAAATGCGCTTTACCCTACAAACATGGTAATTAATGACCTATGAACAAACAGCAAGTAGAATATTTTCACTGGCCTGAGGTAAACAGGAAGTATAAGCTTCAAACTTTAGAGGCAAATTATCAAAAAACAGTACGTTCAAACTGAAACAGTTTACATGTACAAGTCCCTTAAAATGGACGCTAAGCAAATCTAATTTTTATATGACTAACCAGTAACATTACTTCATCTACTGGACTAAGTGACCCAGTAAAAACAAAATGTTTGGAAAACTATTAAAAATGTTCAGAGAGTAGCATGCTGCTTACTTACCAACTGTTCAAGCACCCATCTCATTTTTCCAGTTAAGAAGATACAACAGGCTGGCAGATTTGGGAATTGATCAAAAAGGAATTTCTTGAAAGAGTTACGTAGCATTAAACCAAAAGTTTGGTTTTTTTTTTTAAAAAAAGGACAAAAACCAAGAACGAACAACATATACTACTGTCATGAACCACACATGATTTTATATCCTCTGGACTCCACAACACAGAACTGTGGCTGATACAGTGTAAAACAAAAAGGCACAGTTAAAAGGTACATTAGTTTATTTGAACTATGTAAAAGAAGAAAGCTAACAGTTCAAAAACATTTTCCATAAAGAATCAGATTTGCAAACAGATGTACTGCTGCATTTTATTGAGCAGCAACCCATTTCCAAAATCTGCAGCATAAAAACTCCCTTTTAAAGGAACAAAATATTAACCATACATTGTCCCTCAGAAAAAGAAACACGTTGTATTAATTACTCCTGCAAGAAAAAAAGTTCAATAATTATTTTAAGTTAAGATAAGATGCATAAAAAACATGATGCAACAGCACACCACCACCTAGGCCCAATATCTACAATCTGCCATTAGCACTTTTTGCTGATGTCTAGGTTTTTAAAAATCCCACATTTTCTCAGAGATAACTTATCTTAGCTATTCCATTCACTGTTTAGAAAGGTAAACTTGCCTGTTCTTCTGTCTGCCATTATCCCTGCTTGACTCCCTGTAGGGCAGTTAAATGCATCTGCTCCCTAGCTTCCATTTTCTCTTCAGCAGGCATGTGACACAACAGACAATAGTGCTGGCAAACTGCTCAGAGACAGAAAGCTTCTTTGGAATACCAGGATCTTGATAAACTCTAAAAACACCATCCTCCTGTGAAGAAGTATGTATGCCAAGGTTTTGCCAGTCTGCAAAATAAAGCTGTGGCTAATGGCTACTAACCATGTGACCCAAGAAAGCAAATTTAAACAGTTCCAACTTAATAAAGTGCTGTGGTGTGAGTTTTGCACAACAAATCACAGAGAATCACACTCTCAACCCACAACTCATAGGTCTTAGAGAAAAAAAAATGTAAAAAGTAAGGCTTACCTCTGTGGATGCATTGTTAACACAGTGTTATGTCAATACTTATAAAACATGGAGGACAGGCTCTCAGTACTCAGGCAGAAAGGGCTTGGCACTTCAGCTTGATGATCTGTCTTCCTAATAAAAGCTAATCCCGGATTGGCTACTTTGGTAAATCTGAATGTAAAGCTTCAGGGGATTGGCTGAAACACTTCCTGAGCGATTATCTTTGTGCAGCTCTGGCAAGCAGGAGCCATCCTGTGCACAGAGAAGACAGGCTAAGCTAGGCCCGTCTCAGCGGAAGAAACTTGAAAAGAAACCCCAAATGTGCACTCCCCGTGCAAAATACACAGATTTTCAAGCCGAGGGAAGTGATCGCAAACTGCCTGCCTGAGCAAATGTGTCTCAACATGCCATTACCGAAGGCATTTGGCTATTTTAAACCTGAAGGAGGAGGAGTTCACCCAGGTCACAAAAGCTATTCTTTACAAAACAAAAAGCTAAATTCACTTTGCTGGTGTTCTGCAACGTGTGGCACGGAGAAAACAAGGCCACGGAAAGAGAGCAAAACATACCAAAAGTGAACGTGCACAGGAGGGACTGAAATGAGTAACTGGAAGTTCTGAGAGAATTCTCCTCTTCCAGAATTTAAATACGTTAACACCCAGCGTAGCAACCATATACCGACAGTGTGATTTCTTTAGATACTATGACAAGCCGAGCCTTAAATAGGAAAAACTTCATGTCTCATTTCCACAAAAACTGTCATACGATTGAAATTGCACGATCGCGGAGGGTTGCTGCCACTCAGTCCATGCCCTCCCTGTTGATGAAAATGCCGCAGAGCGTAACCAAAAATACCAGGATCGCACCAGAGACGGTACCCTCCGCCGGCCCCCTCGGCCCCCACCTTTCGGCCGCTCGGGCAGGCTGTTACACAAAAACCTGACTTCCGCGTCAGCCGGCTGCAGCTGCAGTTTCCTGCCTGTTAACCCTGTAGCTCTGGGCTCTTTTTGAGATAGAATACGGGCTCTAAAAAGACGTGGATTTCTCTACGTGGCAAGTTACGTGTCTGCTCTCACAAAAGCATTAATACAGCTTTTCAGATGTTTTTGCCTTACCTTTTGTCTTTTACTAAAATTCGGCAAATGAAACAAACTGAGAAAACAGCACGTAAGCGACTAGTTTGATCTTGGGCCAATTCCCAAGCATTTGATTAAAAAATCTGATTCAGTTCTCTTCCCTAATGCAGTGAAAGTGAGAGGATTTATCGCTATGCCAGGAAGGAAGAAAGTCTTAACTGCACATGAAGATTTTAAAGGTCAAATCCTTAAAAAGGCTCCAATAAGCCTTTACATCTTTGTTCAAAATTTTGCTATAGCCATCAACAAATTATGATGGAAACTGTAGATGAAGAGGTGATTCTGAAGCATATTTGTGTATTATCAAAGGATTACTTATTTAAAAAAAAAAAGGAAAACAAATGGAGTTATAGAGGGAGAGGGTTAATATTAAAACAATCATTATTAAATAATGAGCTAAAATAACAAAAGCAAAATAAACATTCCTCCAATACAGCACACAAGATCTAGGATTGTGCAAAACCGATTACAGAAAACCCTCTCCCATAAATCAAGGCCAGTTGCAAACAGAATATGCACTCCACTCTACCTTTACTCAAGCAATAATGATCCCAGAAACAATCACCACAAATAAAACTAATGCCCTCCCTTAGCTCCAACCAGCACCTTTCATGATATAACTACTTTACCACACAAACCTCTCTGCTTGAGAGCCGACATGACTCATAACTATGCAACTCAGTAAAATTAATAATCCTACTCTGCATTGTCCCGTACTGCAGTCACATTATTTCTTGAGATATCATTGTCACAGAAAAACTGCCAAACCATCCTATCACTGGGCTTACATTTTTTGTGTTCCTGCGTTTTAGGCTGCAACAGCAGATTAACAGCCCAGAGTATAAATTCTCATCTCATAAGTAATTCTGGAGTGAGTCCCTGCTGGAAGCATTTTCCCTTTTTAGCTTTGGCAACGTTTTTCAGGGCAGGGAGCAGGAAGGCTCATGGATTACACTGGCAGTTTGTTCTGTTTTAGGAATGTAGCAGAAACTAGAGAGAGTGCTGCTATAAAGGGAACCATACAGCCCACTACAGC
>NW_010512258.1:169927-175458 GCF_000687285.1 Phaethon lepturus
TGGAAATGCATGACATTCAAGTGCATACTTGCACCAGTTTTAACAGTTCAAACCGTTCAAGATAGGTTTCTTTTTAATTGCATACCTAAAGACTTATGCGTCTCAGCCATATCACCCCCCCAACACAAAAACATCCCGATTTGATTTCTCCGTGCAGTAAATTGTCAGACATTAACATTTACGCTCATTGATTGATTGCTATACTCTTCTATTATTCTATTAAAAAAAAAAAATCCTAATCCCTATGAAGTACAGCAAAGGAGCAAAACTAAATACACTGAATTTGTCAATGCTTTGTGCTAACCAAGACGGACTCTGGGAATGTGGTAATGCTGATGGTGACTGAGAACGCTGCCAAACTGACATACTTGGACCTATCAGAGAGAGTCAGCATGCAGCAGATAGATAGAAGCAGAAGCTGCCTTAGGAAAGACTAAGGCCCTATGCTCTTGATTCAAGGAAATGGTGGCCCAAATGCAAAAGAAAGATTTACAAACCTTCAGTCATTATCAAGAAAAAAAAACCCTAGAAAACATATCAGACACAATGCAGCATTTGTATTCAACCACTAGGCTACGCTGCTAAAATAGACAAAAAAATTAGGTCAGGAATCAGAAAGGGAAAGCTTGAAGTACTTTCCCTTTATTTTCTTGTCCATACATATATTTTGCAACAAGAGGTACAAGTCTGGTAAAATGACACACAGACTCCTCTGGAACATTCAGAAGATTTTGTCTGTTAAGTTAGAATGATTGCATGTCCTACTGCAGCTTGACCAGTTCTTTTACATAGGAGTGGTGAATTTTTTGGAGGGGGGAAGGGAAAGAAAGGTACAGAAAACAAAGAGAGACAAGGGAAGCTAAAAGCTTTGTTAAAGCAGAAGAGAGGGAGGAGAGATTAGATTAGCTAGTATGTGTCCTTTTCAATGCTTTGGAGATGTTAAGGGAAAACAGGGCTGTGAGGCAGGAAAAAAAAACGGCTAAAGACAGAAACCAAAAGAAAGATGGAAAGCACGAATTCAGTCACAAGGAAATTAAAAGACAACAGAGTTAGAGGTGCAACCTACTATATTATTTGCAAAGAACTGTGCCTGCTGTGCAGAATCTGCAGAAAGCATGCACATCAAGGACCACAGTGTTTAAGGGACTAAACTGCTTAATATGCACTTGAAAGCCTCAAAATTGAACAAATACCGGTAAGGAAGAGATTTGTCTGTATAACAGAAACAGGGGTTTTGATTTGTACCCCTATAGGGGGTGAATCATAACCGACAGAGAGGGAACAGTAGCTGATACACAAAAGATGGAGCTTTAAAAATAACATTTTGAACAGATACACAAAAGGAAAGGAGGAATGTAATATTTTCCAAGGATGATGACAATGATGATAATTATAATAAAAAATACAGGGGAAAGAAGTTGCATTAAGGGCTTTTATCTTGGTTCTGCATTTCCAAATCATTGACTGGGACCCCTGACTTCTAGAGTAAGAACATGAAACATTGTAATTCAGTGTCTTTCCTTTTAAGAGTTTTTTCCACCTTTTCCCCTTTATCCTGAATCTGCCAAGTATCAATATCTGCTTAAAGACCAGAAGATAAGGCTGCCATCTGATACAGAATCCAGCAATAAATGCCTAATAAAGGCAGTTACCAAATTTTTAAAAGTAGGCTGGATGCTAAAATTAGTGACCTGCCTAAGAAGGTTGTTAATTTTGTAAATTATCAGAGACTACTGGAGAGTATCTTTATGCCAAGTAGCTGATTTGCCCATATGCTTAAAAGGCTATATGGCCAGATGCATGCATGCATTTGTCCTTGTGAGCAGTATCTTTGAATACTTTTGGTTTACATTACTTGTTCTGGATCACAGTGGTCACTCATTGTCTGCAGATTAAAAAGCTGATTTTGTTTGTAACATACACTCAACATCTGGTGCATTATGAAAGTTTCCCTTGACAGCCATTTTTAGTAGTCTGTGCAACTGCCTCATACATTTCCTTCTAAAGGAAATCTCCATTAATGTTCAATCATCCGCCAAAAATACCTGGGGCGGCGGGGGGGAAGCACCCTTGAGCCCTTTCCTTTAGCAGTTGTAGCTTTTTAAAAGAGGTGCCACAGCCTATGTTATCTTAAAGCATAAGCCTATATATTTCATCCCTTTCACCCCCAGTTTGAACCAGTCTCTCCAAGATTTAACAGTGGGGAGCTGGGCTATTGGATATCCTGTATAAAACAGGATTTTCATTATTATATGTTTTGATTATATGTTCTATATTGAAAAGCTAACAGATATAATTTATTTCATGTTTCATATGCAGCCAAATACTTTTTCGGTTACCTGGAATGCAGCTGTGAGACATACGCAGACATACTGCGCGTCAGACCTAAAGCACATCCACCATGCAGTTGAACTGCACCTGTGTAGCAAGTGGATTTATCATGCCTACCCTGTGATAAGACGGTAATGAGCCTAACTCACTGCACATGCAAGGTCTGTGGCTATGGGAATGTAGATAGACTGCATGAGAACTAGGTACAAAATCCTGAGAGAAGTCTGTGCTTCATCATGGGATTCTAGTGCCCAAGTGTGAGATATCCTGCATGTAGCACTTACTCTGACATCAAGGTCCTTTCCAAGAAAACAGAAGAAAGTCATTACTGTTAGGGAAGAATTATTTAGGACCAGGTCTGGATAATGCTTAATTCTGGTCCTATTACTATAGTTTCTTTTTCTCTTCTGACTTTTTCACCTTCAGCAATCACTTGGTTAACAGTAGCAAGATACAGAACTTCTTTTGTTGTTTTGTTTTGTTAGTTGTTGGGTTTTGGTTTTTTTTTTTAAACAAAAGCTGGTTCTCTCACAGAACACTCCACCAGCTAAAGCTCATACCAAATATGTAAAGTGATGGAACTACAAACATACTGTTATTACAGCAATTTTTCCTCTCTCCTAGGCTTGTATCTTATCACAACCCACTGCAGATTTAGACTATCACACTCATTTTTAACCTCTTTACTGCCCCTCCACACACTATATTTGCAGTTTGGCTCCAGCTTTAACGCTCTGCATAGTCACATCTTTCTCCTCCCTATCTGCCATTCCAATTGCTATATTAGTCTCATTTTTGTGGTTTCCCTCTCACCACCAAAAAGCACTTTTTTCTTTTTCCACCACAAATGTGCAGTACAGTCATTTTCACACAGGCTTAACCCAGTTTCACCAACTTTTTTTTTTTTTTAATCAGAAGTACTAGCTTGAGTATCTCACTGTTCCTTCTAGCTACAGCAGTCAGCTCAGTCACACTTCTAGCAGAACTGTCTGAATGGTTACATGGAGAAAAGAATCAGTGAATCAAATATATACTGTGTTAACTTTAACCCAGGAAAGGCACCAATTCACAATACTTCACAATTGTAGTGGCATGGCTTAGAGACCAGGAGTGAGCTGCTTGAGGTAATTTAAACAATCACTAGCACTAGAAGAAATTTTTATGAAACCACATGATCAAGCACTGCATCCATATTTCCACTGGATTTGTGTTACTGTTTTCTTCATGCCCAAATGACACTGTAGATCTGTCCTTGTCTCTTCAACATTATGAAAGGGCAGGAAGAAAGCAAGCCCTTGAAATATAATCATGTCTGAAAAGAAGCAACATGTTTTCCAGCTGTGGCTTTCTCTTCTGAAGCCAGGTGAAAGACTTGTCTATAATTAGCACACATTTCACTCACATTAACCAACATCTGCATAAACTGTTTAATTCATTTTAGCGCTTTTACAGATTATTATTTTTCATGCACTGTTGGACTTAGAGACAATGTTTACTAAGCCCTCCTATCAAGTGACAGAAATGAGGACAATCCTGAGCTAATGCCACTGTAAACTTGTTTCCAAAGGGGAGGCTTACTGTAAAGAAATCTATACCCACATCAAATAGCGTCATTCTGAAAGGGCAGAAGAAGAAGTCATGCTGTACTTATTCTACTTGCGAATAACGTAGTAAAATCCAAGTGTGTGTTAATTAGGTACACAAATAAGTCTTAACTATATGACTAGTCTGCAAGCTTTTTTATTAAGTGAACTTCAACACCTCTTTTTTAAGACTACAATATCCTCATATGACATTAGAGTGGATGGATGTCAGAGTTTAGGGGTTTCAAAAGTGAAGTTGTATGCAATATTTCAACCACGTAAGGAGCAACAGAAAAAAAGTATAATGGAAATAAATATATTTCTGTGTGGAAGCTATGATAGGTCCAAAAAACTCAAGCACAAATGTCAACTTACCCTTTTATAAAGCATTATTCTGACTTCTTGTATAATAGTCTTATTCTTATAATTCCAGGCACTACAAGGCACACTGAAAATAAGTTGTGATGTAACTCTGCAGTTCAGACTGTCATTAGTAATTCAGGAAATACCAAGGTATTTCGCAGAGGAGGAAAAAGAATTATGCAAATATTTCTTAGGCAACTCTACGCAACATCCATTCACAGGCGGAGGATAAAACTAGTAGTGACCCTTGTTTTACTGTCTTTCTCTCAACCTCTCAGCTGTATGTCTCTTAAAATCACTCAGATTCCAGTCCTGCAATTTGCACATTTTTAATCTCTTCCGTGCATTCAGGTAACTTCTTGTTTTTTTCAAGGCATGTTAGAATGTTTTGGGAAAACAACCAATCCTGGATATTAGCACTGTGCAAACATTTTAACACAGTAGAAAAAGCATGATTCAGGGGGGAAAAAAAGATTTGCTAGTTGTTACAATTCTGATTTACAATGCATTTTTCTTCATCTTTATATGATGGCAGAAAAATACTTAAAATACAAAAGGAAAAACTATACCAACAATTCTAACTTTAGGATGCAAACCTAAATAATTTTCATGACCTAAATAAAACCTGACAAAAGAGATGCTTGCAGCTCACCTCACCAAAATAATCTAAAGTGGATACAAATTATCGACTCTTTGACCACTACTGGAGTCCCATGCTCATAAACCTGATGTGATTCACAAAGATGAAGAATATGCTTTCTAAACTGTGAACTTATCAAACCAGAGATGCTATCTGCACATATATTTCGGGTCCAGCTCCCAAATAAAGCCTTAAAATTTAATTAAACAAGTTTTATATAAGACTTTAGTGACACTGAAAGGGGTACCATTATTACCAACCTCAATCACCAGAAAAGTACATGCAATGGTGGGGGTTAAACTCTACAGCCACAAACAGTGGAGGGAGGGAGATTACCCCTTTCAACAGCTACGGGCAGTTAGATCAGTTCAAGTCATCTGTACATCCCACTTTTCCCCAAAGTCACCGCTACAAAAAGAAAATTACATACAAATACTGGCTAGTTCTCTGGACTTTCTCTGTTTTGACATCTCAATGCTTCTCCCTCATCTACACTGTTTTGGTTAAGAGTAGTTCTTTGCAAAGAACTTCTGCAAAGTTCTTCTGTGAGCAAAACGAACGTTTTAGCACTTGGCCTGTTCTTCCCCCCCCCCCCCCCCCCCCCCCCTCCATCA
>NW_010512258.1:175489-175951 GCF_000687285.1 Phaethon lepturus
CCCGACTGTATTAAAGCCAAAACAAAACCATAAAATACAAAACCCATAGTACATTTGCAGCAAACACTTGGGTTTATTTACATGTCTATGCACTTGCTTAGGAAAACTTAGATCTTGATGGACAGGATAGCATACAATACCACAAGCATTTCAAATTGCACCCAAAAAATGATACTAATATTTTTTCTGACAGCCCGGAAAAGAACAAAGGGACTGTGTGATAAACAAACACTCGGCTCTTTTTAAGAACTGAACAGCATGGCTGTATAAAACAGGGCTATCAGTAGAAAACTGGAAAGGCAGCTGTTTAATTTAAAATATAAAACCCTGTTCCTATGTAATTCATGTGTAATAATTAAAAATTCTCTTTAACATTGCTGCTATTTGCAAAGATTTGTAAAGCAAATGCTATAACAGGCAATTTCTAAATAGCAATTTCTTTGAAAGATAAGGTTGTCATTC
>NW_010512258.1:175982-186280 GCF_000687285.1 Phaethon lepturus
TGCTTTTTTTTTTTAATTAAAAAAGTAATCTACATAGATTTTAACATGTTTTTTCTTCATGTTAAAATATGATGAAAGTTTACATAATTGTCCAACATTTAAATATTTCTATTTTGTATAGTTTCTATAAGCACTTGAAAACAATGTAAATCATTGAAAGGAAAAACAAGTTCTAATGCGGAATAACCAGGCTTGTCCTGTAACAAATTTCAAACCTGCAAGCGGCTCCACATTTGTTGTCAAAGGACAGTTTCTAAGATCGGACCCTTGGACTAAACATCTCTATAGCTTTGTATAGAGTATATCAGAACAGTTCTTCCCCTACTTTTCCATGTAGTCTATCGAATGGGATGCTGATCTTGATTTGGATGTTTCTATAGGATAGATATTTAAAAATTAACTTCTTTATACATACATAGTAAGGGTTTTTCCCCAGATGTTTAGTAAAGAATTAAAGAAATTACCTGTTTCTACTCACTCGGATACATTCCGATACAATACCCCTATTACATCAAATTAATCAAAAGCTGTTTTCCTTACTGTTTGTGTGGAAAGAAATGGTAATTTCACAGATTTGGCTGTTCCCCCCCTCCGCCCCACCCAGTTCACTAAATTTGGTAGAAGAGTAGCGTCCCCTAGCGTTCACTTATAGGTTATTACACTGGGAAAAAAGGGCAAATAATCGCTCATACCTAGCAAATGCGTTTCAGAACAGTTTTTGCCGTAAGATTCAATTTTCATTTTCACGTCAAGATTTTAGCAGAGACACTTCACTGATCTGCCTGATAACCATAAAAAAGCCTGAGGGTGAAGTTTTCCTCAAGGGACACTGTAGCAGCATGAAGAGAAGCAAGCAAAGAGTGTGATTAAACCCTTATACTGGTTAGTGTTAACACCAAGGCTATGGATGACTCAACCTGTACTAACTGTGTGGCTCTTGTATCAGCAGTCACCATTCTGGGCCTCCAAAAAACCCTAGCCAGCAGTGTTCAATGCTTTCTTAGTCAGCTAAGCTCAGAACAATCTGTCCTGCGCTTTGATGGAAAGGAGGAGCTCACATACCGCTCATTATGCCAGGGTATAGTCTTCCTCTAGCCACATCAAATGCCTCATGTGTTAATTTACTTCTAAGAAGACAAACAAGCAAATGCAAAGCATTTGAAATCATTGCCAAGTCTCAGTCCAGACATGTTTTTGCCATATAAGTTACAGTTAAATATCTAGTACTATGTAAACAAAACTTAGTAAACATGGATAAAAAGACAAAGGCTAGAAGCAAACCAGTTCTTGTATGGTGCAGCAGACGACAGAAAATATTGAGGCAACTGGGACTCCTCTACTAGGATGCATAAGGCAACCACCGCCAGGGGACACTCACATAACCCCATTAAGTATACATTCAAAAGAGCTCAACATACCCATGATAGCAATTTCTGGAGAAAAGGGAGGCATATGGGCCCTCAAAACACACCTTTAAATTTCATCACAAATTATGGCCAGATTTCTTCCAAGTTCTGTCACCACCAGGTGACATTCAGAATTAGTAGTCTTACACAAAGCACACATGATTTTTTTGAGCCTTGATATGTCTTTATTGATGTCTCATTAATCCCATTAGTAAATAGTTTTATAAAGTTACCATATAACAAGAAAGAACAATATCACACTAAATCACAAAAGCATAAAATAAAGTCACTTAGCAGTACATACAATAATTTCGCCTCTTACAATCCCAAGCATGCACCTTACATTATTCCAGCCACTAAAATACTATAGGCTACACCTTTCACTGTTTTAACATGCGCATGATCAGGAAACATTTCTTCCTAATATTAATACCTCACTGGCTGTTTGACACAGTAAGCGATTAAGCTGGGAGACGCCAGTTTGATAACAGATTTTGTGGGGAAAAAAAAGAAAGCAACAGAACAGAAATAAGGTAAAGTTTACACTGTTCAGTCTTGCTCTCTGCTATTCTTACAGTGGCATGAGATTTGGTTTTGGACAGAAAAGAACAAGTTCTTTGGTATTGTTTTCCATATTTGCTTTTGTGGGTTTAGGTTATACAAGTTATAAGAACACTAATTCCCTACAGTTTCTACTTACTAATTCTCAATTTTTCTTTAATGCTTAATTGGTGTGACCATTGCACAGAAGAGAAATTAGCTATTGTTTACGGAGAATAAGAACAGATGCTTATACAGAATATATTATTGGTCAACAGCTGTGATTGAATATTCACTGTTATAGGTTAAAAAGCTAACAAAGGAGAAAAAAAAAAAGAAAAAGAAAAAAAGGAAAAAAAATTCCTGAAAGGATATCAGGGTTTCTGTGCATCTGGCACTTAGCTATTGTTAACTGCACTGCCCAGATTCGATTGGCAAATTGCGTATGTGTGATCTCAGCTTCATAGTTTTCAATAGTCTCTCATAAACTCTCAATTTGTAATATAAATAGTAGTAAATCATGACAATAAATCCAGGATAAAAAAAAATTTCTGCTCTCAATTCCCTTCTAAAGTTTGTGTTTTATTGCACTTTTAGGAGTGGTAAGTTCAACAATGGATTAAGTTTGGGGTTTATTTTGTTTTATCCTGTTTTAGGAGACTTGCTGCTAGGTGATTCCACATCTAAGCAATACCAGTGTAATATGTTGACGCACTACTACAGAGACACTAGCTCAGCAAATTTCCAAGAAAGCATAATACATGTTTATAAATATTGACTTAGGTAGAACAATCCTTAGAATGTTAAAAAAATTAAGGCAGTTTATCCACCCAGATAAAAGATAAAGAAACATCAGATTAAAAAAAAAAGGTTTCTTTTCAGTTTCAATTATTTCTAGTCATTAGTTTTTCTTTGACAGACTACTTAACGTATTAATGCATGAGTGAAATATTAGTCTTTGCATTGCAGGGTCATCTATTTAAATGTCACTTTAATAGCTTATTACATAAAACCCTAGGGTGAAATCCGGGCCCTATTATCTCCAGTGAGTCCAACAATTCACCCAGAACACTCATCTGTTTTTCCAATGCATGGAAATTATAGTCTTTCAAGGACAATAAAACCTTTTCAAGGCAAATTAAAAATTATTAATGTATCTAAGCCCTTCTTGTGTCTATTGAGTAAGTTGGGAACAATAACAGTTAATAGAAATGTTGACAGCAATACTGAAGGGAACTGGAAGAGTTTTTCCAACTGCAGTTTCATATTTTATTTTTCATTAGTATGTTTTCTTGTATTACTGTTACTACTTTGCAATTATCAATATTTTGGTTTTTATGCAAAACACTTTATAAAAGCATTACTCTGCCTATTTAATAAATGGTAAAAACATAGAAGGAAGAATAAATTACTTTCCCCCTGTAAACGACAGGGTGAATTCAGTATTATGACCTGAGTGATCAGCTTGGAATATAGAAGGGAACATTGAATTGAAGAAATTGGTGTGCATTCTCTCTTCCTTTTGAGTGCAAACATCCGAAAGACTCTGGAAATTGTCCAGTATTTCTTCAACTGATTTCTGTTTTCATGATTTCTTGGTGAATCATAAGATGCAGGAAAAAAGCATTAAAAACCAAGCCTTTTCATTCCTTAGTTAAACTATATGCCACCTTGAAGCCAAAATAAAACAGTTAGACAATATCAGTTGTTAGAAGTTAATGGACTTGAGAAGGACCTGGGATAGAACTAGGACTTTGGTTTCAAGGTCTATTCTCTAACAAGTAACATATGCCGCTTCTGCACAGTGGTATTAGCACTGGAGCACACAGGCGTGCAGACTGTAGGCACGAAAATACGATTGCACCAAAATGGGACAAGGGCTTCTTTGGAATAGGCAAATTCCTACTTATTTGGAAATAAATAGGGAGTTCAACAGTCTAAATCATTCTAGAAACCCTGTCTCTCAGCTTGGCTGAGAGTTGTTACAACATAACTTCACAAACCAGGTCGGACCCTGCTTACTTGCTTTACACACAGCTTTAGCTGCCAAAGGTTCAATTTAGGTCTTAATATAAGGTAACGCATGGTGGTTTTTTTGTTGTGTTAAACTCCCTGCAAGCTTTCAAAGTCTTCAGTCTGGCAAAGGTAAACAGACATGACTACTAATAAATGGTCACAGCTCATTGTTCTCATTACAGTAGATTTATAAAGACCTGGCTTACCTTCTTTTTTTGTGTAGTTCAGATTGCACTGGAGTTTTTCAAAGACCAGACTGAATAAAGTCATGAGCAACCTGGTCTAACCTCATAAAAAATGATAATAAATACTTTTACAAAATAAAATGCAAATTTGAAGTATTTTCTGGAAACCTTTTAAGAGGTTTTTTAGCTTAAATTTTCCTTAAAATCACTTCCTTTGAAATTAAATCTGCTCCAGACATGCCCAAAAATGTAAGAGCCTGAAAACCTAAGTCACCAATTTGTTATCATTACCCAAGCTGCAGGAAAAGCACATATTACTCTGACAATATAGCATTAAATAGAAATTTTTATATTTTCTAGCTTCTGGAATGTAATTTCTGAGACAACACTTTTTAATATCATAGTTTTAATCAGTTGGTGAACTTGAAAGCTGTTCTGTGAAGAACTGCATATCCAGAGATACAAACTCCATTTCCCAAAAGGGAAATATACATTACAACAGAAAAAACATATAAATGCATAAAGATGTGTGTGGGAATAGGTGATTAAAGAATTATATTGTATATAACAGTTGATTAAGTGATTACTATTTAAACAAGGTAAATATAAATGTTGTAAACCAATGCAGGTTTAGTGCCAAGCATGTCTATACGAAATGCACTAAACATGAAAATAGGGGTTTACAACCAATATAAACCAACATCTAGGTTTGTGTTTTTTTAAAAACGTATATTACAGTAGATTCCATTCAGAGAAGAATTTGACAGTATCTGGAGAACCTGCTTACTACATTAAATAGCAAAATCCTTTCAATCTCTCCATTTTTGTTCAACTATGCTGACCTCTAAAATGCCTTAGAAAGGTATTTGCCCACATAATACCAACAAACAGAGGCTTTTGGCATAAATATTAAAAATTTAAACATTTAGACAACAAAAACATTTTCATGCCATGCTACAATAGTAAGATAACATTTTACAGGATTTATAAATAGCAATTCTTGATTCAGAGCTTTTACCAATAAGAACGGTGTTTTTCTTGTGATCTGAAAGCTCATTCCAACATTACGTTTTTTTAACTGTACAGGCAATACAGTACTAAAAAATAAATCAGAAAATAATTTTATATTAAAACTATAATCTGGCTCTTCTAAATAGCCATTTCCCAAACCAGTAATTCTACTTCTAATTGACTACCACTCCTCCCTTCTAGAAAACTTTTCGTGCCATGACAAAAAGGATAACCACATTTGATTTTCTAAATACAATCTTACAAATTAGTTTGTAATCACTTCATCACCCAATAGACACCCTTCAAAACAAAGAAATTATACTAGACTGCAACCGATTTTCAGCCTGAAAGGAGGAACCAGTCTCAGAGTAAAACAAAGGATTTCATAAAACCATAGAGATGTAGGAGCTTGTATTCCATGTATGATCTCTTAAGAGTGCACTACTGCTTTAATGTATGCAGCAGTTGTTCCACCTGCTCTCCGAGTAGAATATTTATTTGCTTAATAGATTCTAAATAAAAACTGCAATCAGTCACCACAGAAATCATACATCATTACATAACAGCCAGTAATTGATTACCAGATGCAGACATCAAACTGGATTTCTACTTTTGTTTTTCACAAAACAATAAGATAGCTTTGCACTCTTACATGCTACCTAAAATCTAGTTCCTGTTTCTTTCGTGCCTTTCTTAAGGCTCTACAATTACCATTCAATTATATATTACAGTAAAGTGACTTAAACTGCTGCTCTATTGTAAAATGTTTTTGATGTATAGCTCCCGTTGAGAATTTTAATTATAGGGCAGAGGCACAAATCCATACTTGCTTCACTTCCCCTGTCCCAATTATATGGCTTACCCTGTATGTTCTTAACACAGTTTTCTTTTTTCCAGAGATAGTAGAGTGTCAAGAAACAAGCAGATTTTTCTCAGACTGTAGCACAGAATCTTCAGAATTCACTACTGTACATTTGATGCTACAAATGTTATCCCCTTTTTGCACAGTTCCTTTTTGGTAAAACTGGGAAACACTTTTATACAAAGACTAAATCCCAAATTTAGATTCTTACAAAATAGAAGCCTACCTTGTAGTGGTTTATGAAGAGGAAAGGGAATCAAGAAATACTATACAGAAATACATCAATCATTTATTTAGAGTCCTGTCTGCAAAAGTGACTGACAGACTTTAGAGGAAAGTCCAAAACTATTTTTTGGTGTTAAAAAATACAGTGTGACAGAAAAACTCCCGTCTTAGCTCATCTGATAATTTCTTTATTCCCAAATGGACAATGATTAATAGGCTCTTGCAATTTTAATCTCAGTTACTGCTATTTAACTAGACGTTGTTGCTGGGGGGTGTTTTTGTTTTTGTTTTTGTTTTTTTTTATATATGCATTTTGTTGCTACTGGATTTTATTTTGCTTGTCATTAAATGCTAGTAGTTTAATCTGCTGTGTTTAAGTTCTGCTTTTAGGTAAAGAATAAGTGAAAACATGTATGTGTCTTGCACTTTGTTTTACTTCATATCTGTCATTATCTTTCTCAAATTAAGGTAGAAGCCTTTATGTCCCAGAAACTGGAATCCCATTAGCTTTAAGATTCTGCACAGGCAAAACGTTTTGCATAAAGAGAATATTTTACAGTCATATACACTGGGAATCCCAATGTTTTTGTACTTTGCCTTGTAAAACCTGTATCTTAAGAACAGAGAGCAAAACAGGCTCAAACACCTCAATCCCTCACCCTCAAGTATTAGTGGGCCCAAAACAAATTAAAGATCATCCTCACTTTGGTCACACCCAGGTGATACTTCCCTCACTGTTGCCATATGACTGTAGCTGAAGACTCCAGAGAGAAATCACCTATAGATGCTAAGCTGTAAGTCACGCAGAGAGCAAAGCAAGAACCTCTGGCAGTTCAAAGTTTGCCTTAAAGTTTGCCTGCCGCTTTGTCATTCCAATGGCTGTTTGCCCCAATCTGACTTTTATAATGCTTTCCTGTACACGTGTCCCTCTTCTCTTTCCAGATCATCCTTTTCTGAGTATTCTCTCCTACCCCAACCCAAATTCCTAAAAGAACACAATGAACGTGTTTTGATGCCATTGGACTGCTTACGGGGTACCTTTCTTCCCCACAGTGAATCTATCTTGTCTACTTGATCCTAAATTCTGATGATAGAGTCTCTATGCTGTTCTGTGTTTATACACTACCCAATAAAATAAAGAAATAAATAAAAAAATACCAATCTTGGATGGTCTTTCAACACACAAAAGGAAATCATATAGCCCATTTAAATGTATTTGCCTTGTGATTTTTAAACTGTGTTTACTTACCCCATGACAATGACTGTATCTTTTTTCTTCTCTGAATTTACTCATTCTGAATTAGCTCATCTTGTTTAACTGAGGCACAAAATAAAGGAGTCATTCTCAGCTACATCCATGTGGTCAAGCAGATCTCTGGTTGATTTCTACAACTCTGCAAAAGACATTAATATCGTTTTGTTTTCTAGATAGTAAAACAACAAAGCAAAAGAACTTAATAGAAGACTGAGTATTAAAACCTATGCAGTTGTTTTCAACCTAGGTCGCTGGTGTGACATAACTTACTACTTTTCTGTTTAATTCCTTGACTAAATATTTAAAATTATAAGCTGACAGAAAAGTGGAAATCTTTTCTTAACTGGAGGCTATGTTTTTTTTGTTTCATTTGCCTTTTTACCACAAAATGCAACTAAGGATAGCTATGTTTGCTAAGTTTGTTTGTTTAAAGGATAGGACAACAGAAATTACACAGTGGGCTGTATGTGAGATGGGCCCGTATGTAACACAGAAACCATGGAATCAAAGACAGAAAAAAAACCCTTGGGTCTTTAAACCTGGGACTTAGAGCTTAAATAACACAGACAGAGAATTATAAACCAGGCAAGAGAGTAGGTGGCCAGAAAACTAAGTAGGTTGTCCTTATGTAGGTCCATCCAGTTATCTCAGCTTCCAAACATTAGATAATCTAAATTCTGAAGGGATAGATGAGAAAACTAAGTAAGTACAAGTGATAGAAGTATGGGGTTTCACTGGTCTCTCTTTATACACACGGACACTGCTTCAAGAAATAGAGTTCGCTTACTTTCCAAAGACAGAGTCCAGCACACTAGAGATTTATCAAAAAATTATATCATACACATAATAAGTAAAAGGGGACACTTCACTCCTTTAATGTGATGCTGTCATCAACTGCCAGAGGAGGAAAACCAGAACGTTTCTAAAGAGTAAAATTGTGGTCTGCAACATCACACGTTTTTTTTCCCCTTGCCTCCTATGCACAATGTTTTACTGCAAAAATAGATTCAAGCCTTTTGTCAACTGAGATAATCAATTTAGATAACTGTGATCTCCTCCTGAGCATACAGCAGATGCCTATACTAAAAATCTAAGGTAATATATAAAAGAGCACAAGCCACTGATTATCTCTTGAAGCATGTACTTGAACACTACCTTAATATCACTATAAATTATCATATTTGATTGTCTCATTGTGTAAATCTTCAAGTTTTATAGCTAGCAAATCTGCCTCAAGATTAATTTTGCTAAGATAGTGTAATTACCAGATTAATTATGAATCTTAAAATTGAGTAATGTAGTAAATTTTACCTTGTCCTAAACAAAGCCTGCATCTATGTAAGCGAGTAACAAATCAAAGAAGTTTCATACTCCTAAATTGCTTTAGCTTTGTTTCAAAAAAAAACCCCACGCCTCAATGTTACTTGTTTGGAACCCAAGTAAGTGTAACAGCTGAGGTTTATGCTGAAAGTAAAGTTATCTACAAAGCTACAAATATAGAAGCTATGCAAATATAGAATAATTCTTAAAGCCCTACACTAGGGATCTTCCAGAATCTTCTCCCTACACTAGGGATCTTCTCCCATATTCCCAGCCAATAAAAATCTAAACTAGCTTGCTTACTCCAATATGGTACAAAATGAATGGTATAAATTGTAGCAGATTAGTATATTCTGGGTTACAAAATGATGTTCCAAGATCCTGTTTCTTGGTTCCCATTCCTATTCAGCATTACTTGTCCCTTTCTCTAATGCATTCCAGGAAGAAACAAAACTGTTTTGAATCAGTTAATTCTCTGTCAGGATTATTTTTGTAGCTTTAAAAAAGAAAAGAGAAGCAGCAACTATACTAAACAATTATGAAATTCTTTCAATGTTATTGTTGCTTTTTAATAAAAAAAAGTCTGCCATGATTTGTAAAGAACTTACTACAAGTATTTTATTTTTAATTCTTCTTTTCAGCTGAGAAAAAGAACATGCATGGCAGTTGTTTCCCAAATGAATGTCCCACATAGCACCTGTACTCTGTAGCAATTCTTAATTTCAAAAGTAAAATAGAGTTTCTGAATATATTCACCAAAAACTCAAAATAAGGGGGGGAAACAGAGCACGAGCATAGCCAAGCACAACAACTAAGCAGAACGTTTAACAGAAAGCAAATTCAGGCATACTAAAATATAGATTCAGTAGGCATTAAATATTTAATAACCAACAGGTAAGCAAACCAACTGTACAGCTGAATTGAGTTTTCGTCCCTGTTTGGCAACTAGACCCAGGCGGATCCTCTCTTCACTGCAAGCAGCTGAGGCCACACTCAGTACAGCAGGGGAGACACCTGGTTACCAGGAGAAACCTAATTTTTATTTTCTCTCCCAACGCTGTGCTCTGGGATATCATGCCACCTTCTGGCCTTCACCCTTTCCCTCCTTGACCTTTTTTTTGATAAATTGGTATGGTTTTTCCCCCGAATTGCAGCTAGAGCCAGAAGATAGACAAACATCCACATTTGTCAGACTTCAAAGCACTCTATCCCTTTTCTCTCCATCCTAATGGAAAAAATAAAACAAATAAAACGGAGTTTCTCAACAGCTTTTCCGCTTTTGTCCAGCCGTAGGTGAGAGAGCACAGCTCAACTCTAGAGAGGGGCGATGACGAGCCACTTCCCACCACCTCGGTGGGCCGCAATCCTGGGACTCGCGAGGAGAGCGGACCGACCAACGTGCCTCGCAGGCTTTACGAAAACGGAGCTACCTGGCCGCCTCTGGAGCTGCGACGAGCACAGCCTCCACAAAGGCCGGA
>NW_010512258.1:186305-209113 GCF_000687285.1 Phaethon lepturus
CCCCCCTGCGCCCCCACCCCCCCGCCGGCACGAGCCAAACCCCACCCACTAAGGTCTGCGGCGGCCTTCTGAGAAGGCCTCACACACATATGAGATTGGCAGTGGCCCGTGTCACTCATATCAGACCCCGTCGTCCGGCGCAGGTGCTCAACTGCCTCCTAGAGCACTGCTTCCTTAAGAAACCGCTTTTCCAGGCCGCCCAACGATTAGTTGTTACGACTGCCAATAATAAGCACTCTTAAGCTTGATTGGCCGGAACTCGGAAGGGGGTGAGCTTTTTGCGCCAGCGGTGTTTAGTGTGCGTGAGGTGAAGGCTACGGACGAGCGCAGTGGGGTGTCGGTCCCCTCGACAGGGCTGCCCGGGCCTGGGAGCTGTCACCGCCATGGGGATCCGCAGGAGAAACAAGAGCCCGGCGGTGTGAAGCCACGAGTTCGTCATTCAGAACCGTGCGAATGCCGCATCCTGCCTGGTGATGGGTCTTCTGCTGGGGTTCGTGTTTGAGGTACTGGGCGGGGTGAGGGTGCTGGCGGTTGCCGAGTCGAGCAGCATCTGGTCCTGGTGAGGGGCAGCCGCCGCGCCCTTGGCTTCCCGCTCTGCAGCTTCCCCGCTACATCCCTCCCGCTCGCTTCAACCACTCTGCCAAGCAGCTTTGCCCCACCCGCTCCGGCTCCGTCTGCCTTTTCCCTCCTTCCCTTCAGAGTTATGTCCCTGTTACTTCTCTACCCCCAGGCCTAACTCCGTGACACCCTGCCCGGCCACCCTCCTCTCCATGGCTCGGCTGTCTGGCGAGCGCAGCAAGTTTCACTTCTCGCTGTCCTGCCTCAGCTCACGTATTCCCCAGTGCCTTCTCTACTGAGCTGTCTTTGCCAGCTCCCGCTCA
Source organism: Phaethon lepturus (assembly GCF_000687285.1). Classification (NCBI taxonomy): domain Eukaryota; kingdom Metazoa; phylum Chordata; class Aves; order Phaethontiformes; family Phaethontidae; genus Phaethon; species Phaethon lepturus. The sequence continues at coordinate 187,187 of NW_010512258.1, forward strand.
CACTGTGCGACCCACTCTCTTACCTTCTTATGTCAGACCGCTACTGTCTTCTTTTCTCGTCCGGTTTCCCTTCATCTCTGCATGTACTTCATATCCTCCCATAAGCTCCCTTCTACTCACTTCCAGTCTCCTGAGTTATAAAGCTCCTCAAGCCTCCTTGTTTAAAGCAGAGTCGTTTCATATCTGTTTACTTTTTTTACTTTTTTCTTTTTTTATTTCCCCTCTACTCAAAAGTCCCCGTCGTAAAGCGGTTAGGAACACTATGTTATAAAGAGGGTTGCAGACAGTTTCTGTTGTTTTGAGCATACTTGACCAGATGGTAGTTAAAAACTGCTGGTCACCTTTTTGCACCACTACTTTGTCTATTGCTGTCGTTGTCTCAGGTCCATAGCTTTGCATAATCTAAAGAAAAATATGGGATTAGACAGTTTTAGCCTAATTTCAGATTTCTTCTTTGCCTTTGTGTTTGGAAGTTATCATAAAGTTTATTTCCATGTGCAAGTTGCTTCTGGAGTGATGGACTAGGCATCTATCTTACGCATATCTTTCTACTTTTGGTATAAAAACCTTGTGTGTTTTGCTAGATGAATATTTATGTTGGTATTGAGTATGGGATAAAGCTTGGTAAATAGAATTTAAATTCTGGAAAGACAACTTAAATACTTTACTGAAATATTATTGTAGTAACGATATATACAAATATTATTGTTACTACAACTTAAATACTTTACCAAAATATTTCAACATTTTCCATCAGTTGGATAAGACTAAAAATCAGATCACTTAAAATTAAAAGTACTGTTAAATTCTGAGATAAAATAATTACATGTAGATGTTCTGTCTCTTTTTAAATATATCTTGACCCACTTCTGAAAACATTAAGGATACTGGACAGAAATAAAGTAGAGAAAGCAGTTGTGATGCTCAGATAATTTCCTACTAAATGGTGGATAAACATGGTGTTGAGGTATAATAGGTTGTGTCATCTGTGGAGGAGCATGTCATAAAAGTTAATATATTAAATGCAGAACTCAGTCTTGGGATAAAAAAATAGCTAGGGTCTTGGCAACTCGGGTGATAAAGGCTTTAAGAAAGCAAGTAAATGCACCTGGGATAAAGTTTGGGATCCCAAATAGAACTTTTCATGTATCTTTGTATACGGTACTTCTCAAAAGATATTGCTCTGTGTCCTTTTAAAAACAAGTATGTTTTTGCGGAGTTTCATCTCTGAATGCCATTTGTCTTAACTCAGGCTTTGTATACACCACAGAAGTTATATTTCTGTAACTCTACAGGTATTGGAAGGGAGGATGCAGCTCCCCTGTGGTGAGCTTTATTATTTTGAAGCTGATTTCTTTTAGAGGAAAAAGAGTGAGTTAATATTAGTTACACCTAAGGGTAATTAGCAAATTACTAGTCTCATTTCTAGTCAGCATAATTCTAAAAGTTCAAATGCGGACTAGACTGTTTTTATTGTGCTTGTTTGAATATAGAATATTATATTTATTTTTGTATAATTAAAACATCTGCATCTCCTTTTTGATACAAAAATTACTTTTTAGATTGAAATACCTTTCATTTATTATGCAGAGGAACAGTGGTGCTGTCTAACAGGTTAGACCAATGTATTACACCTCTGCTTCATTCACTACAGAAAAGCATACTGGAGTCATTTGAATTAAATCTGTATTTCTGTTGGTCGCTGTCTAGGTCTTATACCATCTTTATAAATGGGTAATCCAATCTGCCAAATGAACAAAACTACTGGTGTTTTTCCAGTAAATTTTGGTGACTTTTTTTTTTTATTGAGTGAGTGCCATGAGGCACAGTAACATGAGTGTTACTGAACTTGCCTACACAGCTGTTATATCTATTTTCTTTTGGTCTTCATTTCCTCTCTGTATTAAAGTGAAATTATTTTTAGGTTTTAAGTTTGAAGCAGTGAAGGGCAACTTTTTTGTTTGCTTGTTTTAGTCAGTGCTTTTCACAGCATTTTATGTTTACTGTGATTTCAGATGCATCTGTCAGTGGCCGATTTCCAGTTCTAGCCCATGGTACCATAGGTCATACACTAATAAGCTAAAGAAAGTGTAAATTAAACTTTTCACAGTCAAGTACTTACTGAATGATTTGCCCCACTTAATGGGGCTCCCATACTTCCAGCAGAGTGAAACGCTTTTAGTAGTATGTCGTACGCTTGATAGACAAACAGAAAAGCTGGCTTGCTGGGCCCTAGCAAAGTTTCTTACCATCCTCTTCTCCCAAAGAGCATTAAAAAAAAAGCTTATTCTTACAAAACCTCCCTAATGAAGGAGTCTGCCTGAATGCCCTTCTACAAGGGAGGCTGCTGCTGTGTGTCCCGAGTGATGACTTACTAAAAGCAAGCACGTTCGTTGTAGTTAGGTATCAATGTCATCAGAACCTATGTAACTATCTGTATTTTCCCTGTCTTTCCAGGAGCAGGGCAATGAATTTTTCACGCTCACTCCATGAATATTTTGAGTTGGTGTTGATGCTCTGGCTGCTTATTCTTCCCATCAAGCACACCAAAGAACTTCTGTATCTGAGCAGTGCAGTATATTAGGAAATTCATCTGTTTCAAGATTAATAGGGTTTTTTCCTCCCTCCTGTTTTGCTGGGTCAGTTTTAACTTGTATAATTTTCCTGTCCAATTCACCACACCACTACTTCTGATAGTACAAGTGTGGGACAGACAAGAAGCAACTGGCAGTAAAGAGAAAGGCAGGATTGCTCCTTTTGATGGTAGTGGTGGCTTACAAAAGGTTAAATTGTTCATAGAACTACAGTGTCTGAAAGTCAATTTTGTATGCCAGAAAAATTGGTACTTTCATTTTCCTTAATGAGAATCAATCTTGAAAGTACTCTTCAGTACTACGACTCCTCTACTGCTTAATTTCACATGTGCACTCCCAGTGTACTGATTTGCCTTCTGTGTTTTTTTGCTACAGAGAATCATATTTTGCATTGTTGCACCTCTTGCTTACTTTGTAGCTGGCTAAATTACTGCTTGTTTTATATGATCCTGAATGTTCTTAGTTACACTTTCAGAAATTAGGTGGTGTGACAACTGAGGAAACTAGCTTTCATTTTTTAATGTTACATTTCTTTGTTTTAAGTCATATCTATGAAGATCAGTTTAAGAGAAAGCATAAAAGATACAAGAATTATTTTTTTTACATCAGTTTTCAGAGTATGCCTGTTGTATTTCTCTGATTTATGAACTAGATAACTGAGTGTTTGCAACCATAATAAATGTATTTGCTATTGGCAGTGTAGGATGTAATTCCATATTGCAAGGTTTTTTGCTGTCAAGGAACCAGTTTTGTGAGGTTTTTTTCCCCTTCTGCTGTTATCTCTGTGTTATAGCTCACCACTCTTTCAGTTACATCAGCACAACTATTTGTTTTTGAAGTGGTGCAAGCAAGATAATGAAGTGTTTTCAACTAAGCTAAGCAAACATATTTACCTCTTATCTCTTGGTTGTAGGGTCATACAGTAATTCCCATTATAAACAGTTCCATTGTTACAGCTAAAGGCTAAATATAATGCAGCATGGGAATGGGAGGACTTTGAAGAGGTAGGGATGGCTGAAAGTGGTGGCGGTTTTTTGTTTGTTTTGCTTTTTTTTTTTTTAAACAAACTAGTTTTGTCACTGGAGAAGACATTACGTTCAAGTATACCATTGGTTACCGTGTACTGTAATTTCTAGAAAATGCTTGATTTATTGTACAAGGAATTAATGAATCTTGGAATTCTACTATGATGTTTTGAATACTCTGTTTATATGATCACTTAGTCAGAACATCACTTTTTTTAGTATCTTGCAAAGTTAGGTAAAACTTTCAATCTCATTTAATTCAGAGAGTATTTTAACTTTTGAAAGAATTAAAAGCCATTTACACTTCTAAACACTTCAAAATGTTATTTAGTAGAACAGTGAGTAATTTGATCCTTAGCTAAAAAGACATAATTCAAATCCTGACCCTATGTAGCAAATGTTAAAGGATTTGCAACAAGGTGAGCCTCCACATTTGTGGGAGATGAATGACACTTTTGGGACTTCTTTGATTTAAATCATGTGTGGGAGAACATTTGTTGATGGCATAATCTTCTAGTCTAGGGTCTTTATAGTCTAGCTTGTTTGAAAAATCTGATACTTTTTCCTTGTTTCTTTCTTAATTTCACGTCCCAGCCAAGTACACCATCATCTTTACTAAATCAAATACATTTTTTTTCTTGTAATGCAAGAGCTCAGCTATTAAAAATTGCTCTTTGTTCCCCTCAAGACTTCAATTCATTTAACTTGAATATAGTAGAACTCTCTCATTTGTCTGTCTGCTTTTGGATTAACTAATACTATATTCACCGAAACATTCTTGTCTTTTCTGTGTTGCTTGTGATTAGTACTCGGTTATTTTTCCCATAGTTAACACTGCTACTAGCTTGCATTTTAATGTGAAAGGCATGCATTCTTTCCAGTTTTTTATACGATCAACAGGAGTTATCAAGTAACAGAATATTTTGGTAATCTTCTATATATCTGTTGCTTATTCATGATTTCTTATGTCATTAGTAATGGATTTGTGGTTTATGTTTCAAAAATGTCGCATTGTTATTTAAAAGTATGATTGAATCAACAGCATCAGATACTTGAGAATAATAAAGGGACAAAGTAGCGATTCTTTTTTCACAAAAAATATTTACTTTTTAAAATCTTTTGTACCTGCTGTACTACATACAAGAATGCTAAGCAGCTAGTGAAACTTCCTTATTTGATAACTTAACTTTTCTTAATAGTGTTTGTAACTTCCAATTCTTTCTAGGAATTAATTTGCACAGTGTCTTGGAAAAAATAGATACTGTGGTAGAATTATCCAGATGGGGAACTAAGGTACAGAGAAATTGGCAAAATCTATGATTTTTGTTCTAATCTTGACTTCCAAACTTGAGACCTCTGTGCTGCGGCTGTTCCAAATAATGTAGCACTTTGACCACATTTAATGTGTTCAAAATAATGCATTGATCAACTTTGCTTGCAGTAATGAGTATATATGATTTTTTTGCAAATGTTTCCTGAGATGTTTAATGTTTAACACTTAAGGTGTACACTGTCAGTGGACTTCTGTTTTACTGATATTTGAACAGCATCAGGTAGAAATCTCCTATAGCGGAGACAAAAGTAAAATCCATATGTCAGTTACCAAGATGCCTGTGATGTGACTTCTTCATAGTGTTTGGTGCATGCATGTCTGTGTGTATGTATGTGTATATATACATCCATATAATGGAATGAACAAGGTATGGCTGCCTTTAGTTATAATAGGAGGTGTGGAAGGAATTTTGAGGACTCAACTCTGGCCCTCTGAAAGAAATTAATATATTACTAGTAAAGGTCCATTTTGAAAAAACAGTGGTAGGGACCAGGCAGAAACAGCATTTGCTATGCAATTACTTGTTCATTGATTATATTGTAAGCTGCTTTCAAACATAAAAATAGGACATATGGCACTTGGAGTTACATGGCTGTCTTGTGCATTAGGACCTTAATGTTCCTCATTTTAGAGGAAGCAGTTATTGCTGTCTTGACACCTTCTAGCCTACTTTCCTTTACGAAAAAAGTTGTTTGTTGTCCGTCTGTATTTCTGCTGTTCTGCATTTGGACAACACAACAACAGTTTGACAAAGGGTAGAATTCTTAAAGATAACAGAATTCCGTGATGTTTTTGAAAAGTGGTGGCTGTATAGATAAGAGATATCCAAATTAATGCTCTCTCTCAAGTGAAAGTAGAAGGTGGTAAATGTTAGACAGGCTAGCCTGTAAATCAGGATGAGTGTGGCTCTTGATTAGTTGTAGTACAAGTTCATTCTTCTCCATATGCATAAAGAAAAGTGAGGTTTTGTAGTGGATGTTTGTAGGCCAAAGGAGAGACATTGCTACAAAAGAAGGCTTCCTTAGGTCTGCTGCTCCTGATACATGTTTTTTTTTAACTGAATTTCATTTGTAAGTTCTCCCACACTTAAACACAGTAAATATAAACACTTGAAGTATTTTTGTAACAGGGTGTATGCTCTTTTCTTTGGCAATTTTGTTTTTGATTCGTAGGAACATACTACTAATTCTGGGGAAGTTATTGCTTACCAATCTGTTAAACTGCTAGGTATACTATCCTCACTGTGTAGTTTCTTTTTTCCTACATACAGTCATGCTTCTTAAGATGGAATCTCTTTTGATCTCTACTAAAATATAGAGAATAGGATATTGGTGTGGGTTTTGGTTTTTTCATGTGTCTTTTTTTTTTTCCTTTCTCTATTTTTTTTCCTTTTTTGGTGCCCTAGCTGAAAGTAATGGATTGAAGCTACAGCTTGATGTATACTGCTCTCAATAGTTTGTTCTAGGCTTATAATTATATCATGGTATTGAAGGAAAACAAGTTCCAAGTTATCTAATTGGCAATAAAAAATAATTTTCAAAAATGTAAAACTTGTAACTAGTGTCCTGTATCAATTTAACATAATTTCCGAGAACAAGGGTGACTGCTGCACTCTTTCAGTTGCAGAGAGTACTCCTTCATAAGAATGACCATAGTCCAAAAGGTGTTGCTGCAGTTGTCTTCTACATGCTCGTAGCTATTAATCTGCATGCTGTAATTTAGGAGTATGTATTAGAGGTAAGTTTATTACTGGGATATAATTTACTTTTATAAACATGTTATTTTTAGCCATCAGTTGTTAACAGTTTGTCTTCAAGGTAAATGTAGGCCGTGGTACAAGGAATGGATTAGCATTGAGAAGCCCTGTTATGATTGATCCTTTTGTTCTTTGGCAGAAATGTAGATAGACCTTGGTTTAGTGGTGGACTTGTTAGTGTTAGGTTAACAGTTGGACTCAACGGTCTTAAGGGCCTTTTCCAACCTATTTTATAGTGATAGTTCCTCAATTTATTAATATAAACTACTGAATCTTTATTTCAATCAATATAACTTATATTTTTCTGAGAAAACAGACATTAAATGTTCATGCCCTACTGAAAATATCTGTGAAGAAGGGCTGCTGTGTTAGATTCATAAGGAACAATCAGAAGATCAAAAATTAAAATTACTGGAGTGGCAAATTTCTGTTTGTCAGCTGAGGCTCACCTCAAAGAGGGAGCTCAAACTTCATTGTGTGGTCTTTTACACCAATTCAGTTGCAAAGCAAAATGAATTTGTTAAAGCCACTGTGAAGACAATCTATTATTGAATGGTTTTAGAAAGTATTTGGAAATAGGTCATCTGAGCCACAGAAGCTCAAATGGTTTTTAAGTGTGTAAAAAGATTTGAAAAATGTAACAATATGACTCTGATCTGGGGGGAAAAATTTGTCTGAATACATTATTCGAATATTTTCCATGTGAACTTTATTGTAGTGGCAAGACTTACTGAAGATAATTGCCATACAAAGTGCCGATCAAGGTCTTAAATGGTGGGAGCTATGTATTTTGATTGAAAAATGGAAGACTTATGAAGAAAGAAGAAATAGAAGAAAAAATCATGAGTGAACACTAACTCTCAAATAGCTTTCTTGTTTTATAAACTACACTTATATCTGCTTTTTGTTTCTTGAAAATTAATAGATGTCTGCATTTGTCAAAAACAAAGCACAGCAAATTCAATGAATCAGGACCGCTAGCATTTTTCTACTTTTTTTAATTTATATGGGGAGCAAATATTTTGAATGCAGTAAGTCACTCTATTTGCTGTTCTTATTTTAACAATAGACTTTAAGTATTAAGAAGGTCCTTAAGTCAATGGCCTTTTTCTTTAGGAAGAATTCATGATGAACCCAACCTCACTCTGAAAAGATTATGCCCATTCTCATATGCTGTAAGTGTTCCATTTTCATTTGGAAAAAGTCTGATCCTTCTACTCACTGAATATTTAACCACCCCAAATTTTAGGGAACAACTAATAAGGTGATGACATCGGTACCTTATAAGAATGACAACTAGATGAAAACACTTTCTTCTGTTTGAAAACTGGCAGCTGTTTTATCCAAAGATCGTTTTGATGAGTGGAACATCTACCCAAGAGACAGTTGCATGTGTTCTTGCCTTTCTTTACGTTAACCATGGTAGCTGAGTTAAAGTGAAAGTGGTTGCAAGATGGGATATATAATAGCACTGCTGAATGGCTTTACATTAAAGAAACATGTTTGTTGGAGACTGAATTTTCAAATTAGAGAGGACTTATAGCTTGATTTTTTTTCTTCTTTTTTTTTTAATTAAGATGACTTAGAAAATTGTGTTGTTTGTCTGGACCCCTCCCCTGGGTTATTCCCTGGTGAGTGTGATAAAGGGAAGCGGGGGAAACATGTATTTTTTAGGAAGGGAGTTCCACTGCTCACAGGAGAAACTGTTCATGTGTGTGTTCTTTCCTACTGTCTCAAAAGTTCATTTAGAGGTTCCTATCAAGAAGATTATGGATGCTAATTCAGAAAACTTTCACCACGGAGTTGTTTTGTATTTGTGGTCCCTGTGATTTGGGAATCATAAACTATAATTGAGTCAGAATGAATTAATTTAAGATAACGAGATAAAATCTTCTCTCTCATGTTGAAAACTGGAAAACTCATTATCTTGTGTTTTCTTAACCTGAATTATTGTTTAGTTTTCAGGTAAAATTCTTCTATATTTACCAGATAGGCCATTGGCTTCATGCACTGCCAGACCTATACTTCCAAAAGATATGAAAGGTATGGAGAGAAGTTGTCGGTACACTTAATTAAATATCTATTCTTTCCATTTATTCATATTAATATTTTGTTTATATTAACTAAAGACCTATATATTCAGATTTGTATATGCAGTTATTTATATGCTATTTACATAGTTTAGTTGCTTGCATTTCCTATCTAGTTTAGTCTAGGTGGTCTGTAGGTTTTGGTCCAGATAGTCTTTCCAGAAATTTAGAGTAGTGTGAAAAAGAATCAAACCTAATGAATGATCTGATTTTTTTGTTTGTTTGTTTGTTCGTTTTTTTGAACAGTATGGTTCAAGTGTAATAGAATTTATTATAATTTCTCTAATTTTAGGAAGATATTCCAAGGCAGCTATATTATATTTGCCTTTACATTGCTCTCATCTCTGGTGCCTATATATTAAAGTATTTGCATGTCCATTTTGAATAGATAGATCTATTTTCTTCATAATTTCATTAAAATCTCTAAATTTTCTGTTTTATAGTTTGCAACATTTGGGGCTAATTCTGATGGTACCTCGCTATTTAGTGGAACTCATTTTTCATGCCTCGCATCTTTTGTACTTCAGTGATGAAAACAAGCAAAAAGGGTAAATCCTGCATGTGTTAATGAAAATTCAGAACTTTGCTTATTAATTGCATATAAATGAATTTGCATGTATGTAAAAGTACTCAGGTAGCAACCAACACTTGTTTAATGTCCACTATTACCTGCTTTGAATTCACAAGCGAGTCATTGTCATTGACAATAATAATACGAATTTTCTAAATTAAATATTGCCAGCTTATTAAAACCGTTCATCACAATGGTCTTCTACATTCTGTAGTAAAAATCTCGAGATGCTGAAAATCTGCAGGATGGCATCTTTCTGTTAGCTATAAAGTGAAATAATTGTCATTTGTGACTTATTAGCTATCTGATTACCGTTTCTTCTTGTCCTATAAACATCTGGCTGTTAAAAATTACATGTATTGTCTTGATCTTCCAACTGATTAATAAATGTATATTACACCTTTAGTGTCAGTTTTTCGCTTTATAACCATTACTTGTAAATGGCTTACAGCATGAATACCAACTTGACATGCATCTTTTTTCTTCATTGTGCTTTCTAGTCAAAAGTCTGTGTAGTGAGGTAGGACTGAATGTTTGCAGATGACCAAGTTTTTCTGTAATTATTGGTCCCCTCTGTGGACATTTCTCATCATTGCTGAGAGAATTTTCATGAAAAGTTCTTTGTACGTTTGACTTTTTGAAAAGAAATGGACTAAAAGGAGAAAGCACATTAATTTCATTATTTTGTTTTAACATTTACCATTTGCGCTTTATGTAATGGTGCGTCTTTTGACCCGAACTTTATCTGTCCTCACATTTGGATTTGGTCCAGCAAGAGTAGAGAATCAAGGTTTTTCCACAGCAGACACAGACTTCAGTGTACTCCCTGTGAGGTATAACAAGGCTAGTGGATGTTAATTTTTGTATAATGTGGCATTTCAAAATATCTTTTAATAAAACAATCCAGGATGGTAATGTGTTTTGAAGAATTGCCCTGAGTGGAGTTTTCATCTTCAGTATTTAAGGGAAAGAAATTTTTTTTCTCTTTTCTATCTTCTTTTCACAAAAGTAGTAGAACAAATTTTATGGGAAAGAAAGAAACAAAAAAAGAAACTTTTTTTCTAATTAATTGCTGATAATTATCCAAAAAGCCTGAGATAATACCTTTAAACATTCCCCCCCCATGTCTATACCGGACATAGTATCATTTGACAATATTAATACCCATAATATTTTAATTAATTATTTGTTTGGTGCCTTCCTAAATTTTTTTAAATATCTTTTATTCTTGCTTGTTAATTTTAAAATTTTACTAGGTTTTCAGCATAAGCTCATCACTTTAACAGTCAGCCTTATAACTTAATGCCTGTAATCAAGTGTATGGAAGGGATTTTGAATCTGATGCTTTCTCGTTCATAGATTGCTTGGCAGAAGGGGCCTCAGTGGCACAATTTCCTATCAGCCATTGACAGCTATGGTCATAACTCCTTGATAAACATGATTGCTTCTAGCAATATACTTACATACGCTTTCCATTTGCTTCATGTGTGACACACCTTGTCTTGGGTAAAGCCTTCTGATACTTCTGGTTTCCCATGGTATGAAGATTTTAATTGGCTTGATAGTAGACTTTTGGAGGAAAAAATAAAATACGTACAGATAGTAGTCTGTTAATGGCTAACTGAAACTTTTATCTAACTATGTCAAATTTTTTAGGATTGGCTGCCTGGGTGCTGTGTGTCTAACACAGGCCTGGATGATGTGGAAATTTATAAATTTTCAGCTGAAGAAATGGAGAGAGCACATTAGGAACCAGATTGTAATGAAAAAAAAACCCCTAACACGAAGAATGAACAAAAAAGGAACCAAATGGAGGTCAGTGGCATAAGATTTTTTTAAGTTGTTTCGAGGCTAAATATTTTTATACCAGATGTATCATCTTGTATCTTTCTGTAAAAGAGCAAAACCATCTGTCTTTTGACATGCAGTGAATATAGATAATATTATAGCTTCTTCAAACGTTAGGGCATGTTCTTTAATTCCATATAGGTAACAGGACAGCACACAGGGTGTTAACTGTAGTAAGAGTTAGCCCTGGGTAATCTCCAGGATTATTCACTGAACTCCTAATCAAAATGCAAAGAATATTTCATGAAGCTGGGCTTAATGATGATTCCAGAGTTTTCTTTCTGTTTTAAATCAGTCTTTTAAAATGCTGCCAAAATTTTTTTTCATTTAACATCAGAAAAAAAGTATAATCTGAAATCCCTACTGTATTTCATAAATTCTGCTTCGATTATGTTTCAGATCATTAAAATTAAGTTTGTTTGTTCTACTATATAAAGACATATCACAAAGAATGTCAAACCTGCAGAAAAAGAACTCCAAAGGAACATCATAGTAGCTGGCAAAGGACAACTAATGGAGAAAGGCTTTTAATTAAATGATGTTGTATAATTTCCAAATTCCAATGTTAAATCAATTAAATGATTTATACAGGGGTTATGAAGGCTTGGTAGAGTGAAATTTTCATATTCTTGTTAGCATATATTTAAAACACTGCATAGAGTTATGTATGAAAGATTGGGAATCACTTCTGAGATTTGGGTAGAGCCTTGAAAAATGCAGTTTCCTGGGAATTTTACCACAGGCTGGCTTGCTTCCTGAAGTTGATCTTTATGTATTAGTTTCTACTAAGAGGGGTTGAAGGTCTTCTCATTCAGAGATTACTAGCTGAGTCAGCATTTGCTGAAATCAGTTGGAAGATTCTAGACAGTAATGGTGCTCGTAACAACATTGTTTTTCTTACCATTCCAGAGCAGACTTTTTGCTCTAAATGTAGCTGCAGATGCCTTTTTCTTAAGTTCCCAAAATGATTACAGTTTGGAATAGCAGAAGTAATACTGTAGTTTGACTTAATGTTTCCTTCAATTGAGCAAAACAAAGAATAGCACAGGCCTTATAGCTCTCTGACTGCATATGTGGAGAGATGTTGTACATTGTTTATCAGTTTATTTATTTGTAATTCCAAAAGTACTCACAATTGTAGAAATAGTCTAAAGGAGACCCTGAGGGCAGTAGTTTAGTTGCAGCATTAGCTGTAAGTCATTTCTTTAGTCTACTTGAAGGTAAATAAACTTCTCTTGTCCCCCAGCGCTCAAGATGAGAGTTCAGACTCATTTGCAGTTAATGTGTCTGTATAGTGGTTAGGTGTGACTTGCATAGGAAAAGAATATATATTTGAGGTTGTTAGGTGTGGAGAATTATGTAGCCAAAATAATCCGGTTCAGATTTAATTGGCAAAAGGACTAAGTGTCCCATAAATCCTTCATATACTGGTTTGTTCCATCTGTCTTGTTGCAGCTTCTCTTCGTGCCGTGGCCTGATCTTCTTAAGCTAATGACAGACAAAGCTACTAAGTGTGAAATGGCAGACTGTCTAGGATAGCACATGCCTTACTGGTGTAATACTAAGGATGTTGTATAATAGGGGAAAAAAAAATCCTAAGGAATCAGTAAAAATGATTTAAGAAATAAAGGAGAAGAACTAAACAAAGATCCTGATTAAACTAAGATGTCACAGAAAGAGAGACATTGATTAATTCTTAGTTAATTAATAATCATTAAAAATATAAGAATGGGCAATTGGCACTCTGAGGAGAGCTTACTAACGGGGCCCAACAAGTTTCTGTGCTCTCAGAGGTAAAAAAGTTCTATGAAAAAAATTATTCTGAATTTCTTACAGCAGAGAGTTGCAGAAAGATCTTACAAACATGGAATAACTAAAAAATGGCAAATTTCTAATTTGCAATGCAATTCATAAATTTCTAAGCTACTCAAAGTAAGGCATATTATGGAGGGAGGGAGAAGGAAGCATAGTTTATACATATGCGACAATGGACTTCAAACTAGCGTTTGTCTCATGAAAGATTTTAAATCAATGGGGTTTTTTTCCCTGCAAATATTAGCTCAATTCCTTGCTGCAAATAAAAAACAAAAACAAAACAAACAAACAACCCCCCCCAAACCACAACACAAAACCCAAACAAAACAGAAAACCCACAAACACACACCCACTCAGCTAGAATTTACCATCCATTGTATAAATCCATGTATCTACATCTCAAAAATTGTATGCCATGTCAATGACCCCATCCGAAAAGACTTAGACTATTGCCAGAAAGATACAGAAAAAGATGACAGTAAGGGGAGAGACTACTACCACCTAGCTCAAAAGATGTCATTAAGTGTTTTTGGGCAGGTCAATAGCAAATTACTGTTTGTTATTTCTCATAACATAAGAACAGACAATCTTCATGTAGTAGCATGTTTAAAACAATCACAAGAAGGATATAAAATACAAAGAATTTGTAAGAAGTAATTTCTGGAAAAGTATGGATTGTGATTTAATTCCGGGGGGTTCAGTCTGTCAGTAGCTAATAAAACTGAATAAAAATAAAAAGCTAATAAAAAAGCTAATGCAACTTAGACCTCAGGAAGTCACTAAGGTTCCTCTGGAACCTGGAAGAAAGGATGTTAGTAGGACCACTCTGTATTTGCCCTGATTTTAATACTCTTCATGAAGCATCTGTCATTCCTGGAGATGGGAGACTAGACTTAGAAGCAACTTTTGCCCGATTCCTGTTCTTATCAACTTTGTACAGTTAAAGTTCTTAAACATTTTATGTACCTAACTCCAAATTCATTTCAACTAAAGCAAATACTTAAGCTTTTTTGTGTTGTGTTTTTTTTATGTGTTGGTTGGGGTTTTTTTCCCCCCCTGGTCGGACTTCTGTATTTTGTATGTGAAACAAAACTGTGCTTGTACTGTACTTTAACTTATAATTACAGCTACCTTTGTTAATGGAGCAGCAAAATTAGAAGGTTGAGCATCGCCAAGAATAAGAAAATCAAACCCAGTACGAGATACAAGCTATTATCAGAAGACAAAATTTGAGAGAAGACTGTGACTTAAAATTGACACTGCAGAGCTATTATTTGGATGTCTTATTATTTCAATGGACACTATCAGGTTATGTTTTTGTCAATAACCCTACATTTATGATAAGATCATCTTTGATCTACCTTAACCCAGTAGTCATCTCCAAATTTCACATAGCTTTAACAATAAAAACAGATGAATCAGTTTGAACTTCTGGTTCTGTGGTCAGAAGTTATTACATTTCTGTAATATTTGCATTACAGACACTTCAGAGGGCTGTCTAAATCTAAGTTACCTGTCTATGCATTTGTTTTTACAAAATAAAAATTCTGTACCAAAAAGATCTTACCATGTCTGTCCCCCCCACTCTTACCTCCATAAAATTTTTTTCTTTATTCATCTTACATGGACTAAAGGGTATATCTGAAGTAGCCTGGTAAAAAAGCAAAAATGTTCTATACCTGATTTCTCTTTAAAAATTGCAGATTTAGAGAGAGGTCAAATCCTGGCAGGACATCATTAATCTTCTTTTAGTATAAAGGTGAGACTATTGTTTAGTAAAGATGAAAGTTATGTGCCTTGGGGAAAAAATGCTAGACTGCCTGTTGGATTTTGCAGTGGTTTGTACTGTCCTGCATTGCGCAGGGGTGAGGGAGAAAAAAAAAAACAGCTGATTAATCTGCAGTATAATCTTAGCCCTTTTGAAATAAAAGACAAAACTTCCAAATATTTCTAAAGAGCCAGTATTTCATGGTTGCAATGATGTGCCAGGTTTTTTTCTCAATTATTTCCCCCCCGCCTTTAATTTATAACTGACAAATCTTAAACTTCTGAACCTACTGACAAATTGTTCAAGGAAGGTGCTCAAACAATATTGCAATGAATGTTTTACCAAGCATAACCTAAAGGCTTTTTTATTTCTTTCTTAAACTGTAGTAATAATTTATTTTAGTCTGACTCAAGGGTTTTATGTCTATGAAGGTATTAATGTGCTTCTTATGTGAACACTTTATCTGGATATGATTTTAATATTAATATTAATATGATTATATTATAAAAAGATTAATGGTCTTTTTGTAAGTAATCTTTATAGAGCTGAGGCTGGTATCTCAATGTTGGGTAAGTTTCATAAGCTCACTTTCTTCTTTGCCGTAACTTTCTCCCTGTGCAAATAGGTTGTAGGACAACAAAGACAGTTTCTTTGCTGTATACTGCAACTGTAAGCTTACAGTCCCTTTAGATTTCAATTTGTGCACACCTAAGTTATCAGGCTTTCAAAAGTGAATCCAGACAGTGGTTTAGGTGCCAGTATCCAATTCTAGGCACATAAAACTAGACAATTTTGAACTTTAAAGGTTTTTTCTTCTTTCGGTATTATCAGAAAGTATGATCCTAATACTGCCACTTGAATAAACTGATTACACTCTTAAATATTCTTACCGCATGACACTTATGATGGCCTTTTCAAAGAAGTTTGTTTTTTTTCTTTAAAGATAGTTTATTTAAATTACTATTTTAGAAATACAAATACAACAGTAACTATATATACACTTGCATTGTATTCCATGTACACATGCATACACAGAGATTCTTGATGTAAGAATCCCCTCCTTACAAATTTTTTTTTTAACTGAAAATCACTGCCTATATATTAAATATTTGGATACATAATTACAGTAACACCAAATGCATTAAATTAGTGCTGGGCTTGTTATTATGAAGATGTTTCAGAAAACTGTTTGCAACAAAAAGTCTGTTTTAATTTATTTAAAACACTGTTCCTTCAAATTTCACAGTGTAATTACTTTACAGATACGAAGATTGTTCCATTGAATTTACAAATAAAGAAAATTAGCAGGTTGATGTAACAAATAGTTCATTAACAAAAAAGGAAGCATATATGCTTTTAAAAGTAAACTGAATTGAGGCAGTGATTCTTAGGATTTTTGTTTTTCTTTGGCTTTCTAATATACAGTGTGAAAGCTGAACAACCACTTTGCATTTAAATCAGATGATTTGTTTTTCTTTAAAAGTCACATTTTTTTCCTTCTGACTGAGTGGAAATGAGGAGTCAGGAAAGGAGAACTTGGGTGAAAACTATGAATTCACAGGAGTACTTGCTTTAGATCTATTTTAAGCAACTTTTGTTTTTTAAATTTACAAGACTAAGATGATTCTGATCTTATGTCTGCAATTACTCTTTAACATCCTTTTTCGCTGTTTAAATTAAAATTTATTGGTTTGTTCCATGGTTAGAAAACCTGCCATATTCAGGGGTTGTTCCCATGTGTTAAGCACAATATTTTGTAGGGAATATGTGAGACATAAGTTATCAACTACGAATTCCCAAGTGCTTGATAATTTCTTTTGAACTGCAGCTTTCAGAAACATTGCCAAAAATGTCTAATGTCTTTGAAATTACTTTTCTTTAACCAAATGCTTAAACCAATTCTAAACCACTCATGTCATAGCAAGACCCAAGGTCAAACCAGGCATCTCATTATGAAGTGAATTGAACAAAATGCACAGCAGAATTTTCATGCAGAAGTGCTTAGCCAAATGAGACCTAATTAAAGCCAAATCTAAGCCAAGGGTAACAAAAGTGCTGCAAAGTCACGTTTGTCACAGAGAATCTTTCAAAAGCCTTAGAAACACAAGTCCTAAGTGCCATGAGACAGACAAGTGAGCCTACGCTTGAGGTCTAGGGTAAAGATGGCAGCTTGTTCGGGTTGTGTTTGGTGGGGTTTGTCTTATGGATTTTTTGTTTGGCTGAGATGTTGTTGTTGTTTAAATATAGCTTTGACAGGGTTGCTGTTTTTTTTTTTTTTAGAACTAAACTGATTGTATTTTTAACTTTTTTTTCAATATTATGAATGTCACGCGAAGTAACAATCAAATTAGACACTGATTTCTTCCTGTTTCAACCATGTAGCCTTTGCTGAAGTTGCATAAAATCTGTTGGGACAGATGTTGAGGCATGTTGCCTAGTGGTGTAATATTGTAATAAGTGATCCTATTAAGCTCTTTTTACATTTATTTGAAGGTTTTAATTTATGTAAATCATATGACTTTCTGAGCAACTATATGTTGTATCCTGTCACAATCTAATTGTAAACTTAATTCATATGTCAGAGGTCCTTTGCAAGTGGTCATGTGCACATCAAAATATAAAATATTACTGTGCATCTACTTTGGGAAACCAAAATTAGATTCCCTTACTTTTAATCTTCCTTTCCTCCTAGAGTTGGAAAACTCCTGTAAGAGCTTTTATATCCTGAATGTCCTTTTAAAGAAGGGCATCTTTTGGGCTGTGCAGAAGAGCTTACGTTACAAATCTGTGTATCTGTTTTTAACCTATGTAATAGGATGAACAGATAGTCTTGGTTTTAAAAGCAGAGTAACAAGAAACCTTCTTTAGCCGATACATTTTACATTCTCTTCTTACTGAGGTTTTGAGTTGGAATAGAGTGGAGGTTGTGTGGTGGCATAATGATGTGGACGATAGTGTTGCTCTTGCTTATTCCTGTTCCAGTCCACCAAAAAATGAAATCATTCAGAGTAAGTTCTAAAAATGCAGGATGTTGTCTGGAAGATGGAGTTCTAAGCAAGTTCTGAAAAATGCTAGAATTTCTAAATGCTTAGTCTGGTTGAATACTACATAATTTTCGGTAAATAATTAATTACTTTTTTTTTTTGATACATTAATTGGGATGGAAGAGGCAACGTTTCATCTATATTTGTTTCTTAAAATGGGCTGCTGTGTCTACTAAAATTAAAAGCACATATGTACTGCCTTTCTTAAACCATATGAATGTTGACTTTTTAACTACTAGAATTTTGTTGTGGTAAGAAATAGATAAAACAACACTGATATTGTAAACTATGAAATTTTAGAGCTTAGTTTTATGTATCAGCAGTTGGAACCGAGCGTATGAATTTACTGAGCATGAGCAAGAGAGAAAAGTTTACAAACTAATATTGCTGTAACATTTGTTTGTTACAGTTATGCCCTAAAATTCTTATATAAAGTTACTCTTTCAGTGAAACCAGCAGCGTACTTCAGGTTACATTTACTGTGTGACTGTCTGATTGCAACAAATATACCGGTTTGTTTTTAATTCCTCTTAAGATATATTTTTGTTTCAGTTAATTGACTTGTCTGTCTTTTTTCTGGTTAAACAATTAGTGTTGAAATGTAATATTTAAAAACGCATTATGAAAAATTAATTAATATAAACATAATTTAGTCACTGTATAAGCTAAAATTATGGTTTAGTGAAAGGCTACTGAAAGTATCATAAATTATTTTGCTGAAACATTACAGTTTGCTTTATATGTTTTGTTTTACACTCTTTTATGTAAGGATTTGTTGATCGTTTAATATATAATCAATAATCCATAGCACAAGAGCCATGTTTTCAGTGTATGTAATATTCTGATTATTCACTTGTAAGATATGACTAAAGAAAACTTTATCCACTTAAAAAAAAAGAAAGAAAAATTGTTTTCTAATGATGTATTTCTGGTAAATCTCATTTTACTCCAATTTTTTTAGTATTTCCTTTGTTGCCATTAAATAATCTGTTTCATTATTATGCAAAACAAGTTACTCTTAGTAGACTAGTCAGGCAGATCAGCCACACAAACTGGATTGCTAGTCTAGGAAGAAGATATCAAATTACTTTGGATTTATTTAAAACAAACAAACAAAACCTCCAGTTTTTCGACACTTTTACCCATTTCCTATCACTGTTGGTTTTCTTTGCTGCTGATTCAATGTCAGAACAACTTTTCTTCTTCAGTCCCTGTTATGCCTATATGGCAATTTCAGGGTCTTTTGTACACTAGATATTCTTGCCAACTCTAGTCAAGCAGTCTGCAACCAATCTGCTGCAAATCATCAGTTAGTGTACAGAAGAAAAGAAAAAAAAAAAAAAAAGAGAGAAAGAAAATAATAAGATAGAAGTTAAAGCCAAGATAAAATTTTTGCAGTCATCAGAAAGTGCCAGTTCAGCCCCAGAAAACCTGGTGGTAATGTGACAAACAGTAGTTCTTGCTAACCTGCTTACCTCAGGGAACCCAAAAATAAAATTTCTTTATGAATATTAAAAAATCCAATACCAAAGATTTTGGTGGGGGAGGTTTAGGTTTGGGGGAGCAGAGAGGGTTATTTTCTTTTGTGTTGTCTGTTTCTAATTTGGGAAGGCAAGAAGGGATGGAAAGCCCGGAGTACTATCAGAGAATGTCATAGCCTAGAAATGATGGTTGGGTTTTTTGGTTTTGTTTTTTGTTTGTTTGTTTTTTAATGGTGATGTTGTTACTATTTCCTTGCAAAACATTTTAAAAGATAAATAAATCCTATCAGAACATGGAATGGAAAGAAATCTAAGCTTGGGTAAAACAAGCGCTTGTTGCTTATAGTTTTTTTCTGTTTCTGAGCAGAGAACACTTAAATGGGCTGAAGAAATGTGATGTTTCTCGTATTTTCTGTTCGGACAATTAGTCTGATCTTGTAAAATAGAGGAGGCAAATCAGTTATGTAGAGAGATGCCCATATGGAAGAGAAAAAGTTTTCTGGAGAAAAATAATAGAGGATGGAAAATGATTACTGACTGGATTGTCGTCACAGTAAAAATGAATGGCAGTGTCCAAAAAGTGAACTATGGGTCATGTTTCCCTAAGTCTCTATTTCCATTGGCCATTTTTGACTGAGAAAATGTTGGGATCAGATTGGATTTAATTAGTACATTACATAAGTTCAGCTTACAGTCAAGTGTGTCTTTTGTGTACATCTTTGTACAAATTTTTAATGCATTTAGGCTTCTAACGACTGCTTTAAAAGGAATATGCACCAGCAGGTGGAGCAAATAGGTAAATATGTTAAATGTTACAGTTCTACAGCTACATTTACTATGATCAGCTATAAGGACAAGTATAAAAATTTGGGAGGGGGATGTCCTATTAATTTTTGTAGAGCATCACATATCAATGAAAAATGAAAACATTTTATCACTGTATCCGTCATTATATAAAGTCAGAGCTTATTTTGAAGTTACCTGTTTATAATTGCTGTAACAGAGACCAAAGGTTAAAGGGGAAAAAGATACACAATATTTGTACTCTGTTGACACTTGAAGTTCTGTTTCAGTCTTGAGTCTAAGGTGTCAGAGATGCAATGTATGGAAAATCTGAAGGCCTTATGGTCTAAATGGAAGAAATATTAATAACCTGCAGTCTGCCCAAATAAAAAAAACCCCACAACATAACTAAAGTCCAGTGTTACTGCTGCCCTTCATTAACATATTCCTCCCTGCATACCTCTGTTTTTGCCCTAATAAATGCTCTGTTATAATTCATAGTGGAAGAAGAGAACAACCTGCAGAAGAAGATCACTTGGAATGGAAGCAGTGGAATAGTTAAACAGTAGACCTCACTGTTTCAGGAAATGCAACAGGTCCTCATCCCTCTTAAGGTACCCTAACAAACTGAACTCTTTTTCTGTTGTGGTAACATGATAAAGAATCTGTCTCTACCAGTTGGTTAAACTGATTTCATAAGTACACACAGACATTTATAATTGGTAAATTTTTGTGTAGTATAACTGCAAAGTAAAATCTAAGATGGAGCTTGTTTTTCCATAACTTGACATATTTGAATTTCTTTTATCTCTGGATTTTTTTAGTTTATAACGCTTGTTTCAGAAGGAGCTAAAGGCTTATGTTGTACCAGTAACTTGCTCATAGGTGCCCAACACTAGTTTGATGTATTTTGTTATTTATTCGGTAATTACTGGAAGGTGTACTTAATGGTGTTATTTGTCTGTCCGTCTTGAATACTAATTGTGGCTATGGTCCTGTAATGATCTCTGTATGAATATCTTGGCAGGGCTTTAGTCCATGCATTTTCGTTATTTCACGCTTCATACATTTTCAAAATAAATTGAACATTTTTATATGGCTGCTTTATGAGTACCTCAAACTGGGGTATCCCATGTTCTCCACATACCCTGTTTTGGTCTGCAAAGTTTTAAATACGTGTTCTAAAAGAGTTTATGAAAATAGTATTTATGCAAGCAAACCGTGGCACAGGAAGGTTATATTCTGTAAGTCCCCAGTCCTTCGTATCCTTGCCTTGCTTTTTTACAGATGGCGAGCAGACTGCTATTATAAGTTAGTTTGAAAACCATCTTTGACACGTACGCGACATAGGGAGTAACTGAAGCTGATTATGTTCTTTTTCACTTCTATCCCAACCTGTTTGCGTTTCATTAAACATTCACTTCAATAGAAGTGTCTTTTCTTTTTATTGAAATGGAAAAAACGTTGCTTGGTGTTGCACATACTTCACAAACATCACTGAGCTGTAACTTCCACCTCAGTGTTGTGACTGAGTGCTGTGTGGAGGGTGGATACTTTCGTGCCTGTAAAATTCTTTTTATTAAATACTGCATTGCTGTTCCTCTGTGGGCCGCTCACTGCTGCAGCGCTTGATACCGGGCACAGTGCGTGCCAGCCTCGCCTTTAACCTCTACGGGCGGCGGGGCCTGGCACGGGGAGCTTCCCACGGGACCGCTTCCGCGCCCCCGTTTGGGACTGTCCCTCTGGGGAAAGCAGCGGCGACACCGAGAAGCACGCGCCCGGCTGAGAGCGCCGCCTCCCACCCACCGGGCCGCGCCGC
>NW_010512259.1:0-4172 GCF_000687285.1 Phaethon lepturus
CCTTCCAACCCAAACTATTCTATGACTCTACCTGCCTTTGCTTATCCTGCAGCCTACCGCCAGAATCCTCTACTTCTCTGATGTAGAAAACTTTAGCTAGTTAGTAAAATGACCCTCAAAGGTTAATCCTTCCTTGTTTCCATCAATCCTCTCCTGAATTTGTGTATATTACCTCATTTTTCCCCTGCACTCCCTCCTTTTTTCCCAAAGCAGTGCTTTGCTGGTATTTTGGTCCCCCCGCCACAATTCTCGCAGCATATTTTTTCACCTAAAAGTAAGTGCTCTGTTAGCAGGAGAAATCCTTTGGCAAGGTAGCAAAAGAATGAAGGATTAGAGATTTACAGAAATGAAGTTAAATGTTATTTACATAAAGGGCTTCAGAAAAATCTGCTTATTCACTAGCCTGGTGAACTTGCTGCCCAAGGCTTTTTAATTTGGTGTTTGTTTGGTTTTTTATTTTTTTAGATTTGTTGGAAACAAATTTATTTTCTTAAAGCTTTAAGAAGCACCTTCAAACTTCTGTATGGCTTATCAGCCCACTTCGGTGTGACAGACTTCCTCAAAACGACTGATTTTTCCTGTAGAAAGAAGCACTGCGATGTGCAAACCCAGTGCTGCAAGGTGAGAATACAGCTTTCACAACAGAAGGCTTCTGAACACCCAGGTGAGTTGACTAAGGCTGTGATCACTTTTTGGAGAGAAGAAAAAAAAAAAAACCCTCTCAGGATGGACCATGATATCTAATGAGATCTCCCTCTCTGCCCGAAGGTAGATGGGTCACTGTTGGATGAGCAGTTTGGCTGCTTTTTCCCACCAGTCTGACAATTAGGTAACTGCTGCATGCTGGCCCCCTCTCCTTCCCAGGCCTGCTCTTTCTATTAGAAAAAAAAATTAAATATATATTACATTGAGGAGGGGAGGTTTTCAAACCCTTCCCTTCTCCTTTTTTGGGCAAACCCACAATCTCTCAGAGGAATCTTGAGCATCAGCTCACTTCTTACTCAAGGAGTCCCATGGAAAGCCAAGCTCATGTGTGGCACGGCAAAGGGGAGCTGGAACCTCTCAGTGGCAGATGAGCTGCTTTACATTTTACATTAAGTAATGGAGAAGTATAAACAAATCCGTGTTCTTGACGGATGCTTTCGTGTGTTTTAATCGAGGCTGGGTTCTCCCAATAAGGACAAGCACAGGCGAAATACCCATGCAGCAGCAGGAACAGTCATCGCCAAATCTGTCTGAGGGTGTGTCGAGCAATGAAGCGATGGGAGCAGCAGGAAAAAGCAATAAGGAAACGCTGAGGCTAGTGTGCACATGTGGGATTAACCGGCCGGTAGCTGAACGTATGTGTCTATGACTACAACTGTAGTGTGGGGTAGTTGCAACAGCCAGCTGAAGTACCAAGTGATTAATGGAGAATGGTCTGCCTAACAGCTCAGGAATATTTATATAACTGACAATTTCTTATAAATAACTCTCATTACCCTCAAATACTAAGCTACCTTCCTTCAAGCCAAATTGAACGGCCATTTAAGTTGTTTAATTTAGTGTTTTCCCCATATAACCACGGGACATTTTCAACCTCTGCTTCTCTAGGAGGGGGGGAACTGAATCAGCATCTTCCACTTCTCAAAGCAGTTTCCCTAGTTTATATAGTGTCCGGAGGCCATGAGGAGTTTTCCTGGTAAAAATGAAAGAGCTGTTGCTACAACAAACAGCTTGTTCACTTTGCCTATTTATTCAGGTCCTCGGATACACTTTAAATATGAAAGCATGCAGTGCTGATGATGCAAGAAGTCACTAATAATGCTCATACCCATTAATTACAAATGTATAAATAACATATAAGTAGTACATCCTTGATCCGGTAGCTGAACTACAATAAAGAGAAAAGAAGAACAAAACACTGGTGTGAAATGTTCCAGGGGCTGGTTTTATTTTCCTCCAGTGTCACTCCTCCATACACACTACTCTGTTCTGAGTTAGCAAAAGTTAAGCTCAGACAAGAGATGGTGTTTCATCTTCAGGGCAAGTTTTTTTTTCCCTATGTCTTTCCTATTTTACATGTATACAGTTTGAAACAAAAGTTCTATTTTAAAATTTCATTTATCTGTGCCTTTCCTGAAATTTTTTTCCCCTCAATCTTTTTTTCAAAAATCTGTTTGACCAAACAGATTCAAGTATGTGAGTGAGTGAATACTCATTTGAATAAATATGTGAATAATACCTATATCTCCCATCTCCACTTTTATTATTTATCATTTTGTTCAGCTCTGATCACCAGTTGCTCAAGCCTTTGTAAGTAGTTGGGACCACAGCTGTGGTGGTCTGCACCCAGTGCTGCACTGGATGTGCATGGAGTGCTATGCCCTTTGCTAGGAGGCAAAATAGGAGTCCTGGCCTCACCTTCCTACAGCAAATAACTCCAAGACTTGACTTTATTACTGTGATGTGACACTATGTGGAACTCATCTGATGCAAAGGAAAGAAAAAAAAAAAGGTTTTTTTCTATGAAAAACTTTAAAAAAAATTTTTTTTGATGCTTCGGGCATTTTTCAATCAAACACAGACAACCATCCCCTGAATGTTGACTTTTCAGGAAAGCACTGATAAGAACAAGCTCTTTTTGCACAATTGTGATAATCTGGGCCAAAAAAGTGGAGTTTTGCCATCCACCTGGAAGAAGATTTGTTGACCAGTTATAATTATTGCTGCCTTTTTTTTTTTTTCTTCTCCAACAGGAGCCAGATCAATTCTTTGCAAGCAACAAAGCCCATCACTGCTCCAAACCTCTGGCCCTTGGACAACAGCTGTAAAGTGTGAATCCCAGAGGAAGGTGCTGACTCTGGTGCAGGCAGGTTAGAGAGTCCCAGGCTGAGAGAGCAAACGAGTGGTGGGCTTGCCCCTGCCAGGCTCTGGGGAGAAGTGGGTTGATTGCAATGACTTGAATTAAGGGGTTATGTGGAGAGATTGGGAGGCCTTTGAGGCTGGGGAAACAGGGGTTAGTGCAGAAGGCCAGCGCTTAAACTTCAGAAGTATCTGGGCATTGGGCTGCCTCGATCTTGCAGCTTAATTTCCCGCTCTGCATGAGAGCAGGAGTGTGAAGAGTTAGAGAAAAACAAATGGGTGGTGGAGACAAGAGGGGGTGGAAGCCAGTATCTGTGTTAGTCTTGCGGGAGCAAGGTGAGATGTGGTAAGAAGTAAGTGGGTACTTTGTAAATTTCCTGCACATGTTTTGGGTGGGTTAATAGCTTGACTCAGCATAGAGGAGAGACAGATTTCCTTCTCAAGCACAGCTTATGAGCTCAGACCAAGCTTTTGATTCACACTTTGAGTGGGTTAGTTTCACAAGTCCTCTAGTGAATCTTTGAAATTGGATAAGAGCAAAACCACAGTAAAAAAGGCTTCTTGTATTTCTGAGCACATAACTGCTGCAGTTTCATTATGATCTAATGTTTCATTGACCAAACCTTGGCTTGGGAAATAGCAGAAAGACGTGGTAAAATATGATCCCTGAAAGACTGATATGTTAAAAAACAAAAAGCTAGAACTATGAAGCAAAAGATGGGTGGTTTTATAATTAAAGTGTGCCTTTTTTCCTTAAAATTTATTACCACTCTGAACCTGAAACTACCAGACATCCTCAAGAGGCAAGACTAAACAGTAGCAAGCATGGTGCCTGCGTGCCCCAGGAATGGAAATGTGATACTAAATCACTCATCCCTGGCTGATGTGGTCCAGGCTATAAATCATGGCCTCTTCGTAGATGGGAGCCACCCGCTAGCTGCCAGTGAGATGTTGGCCACCTCCCAGGCAACTCTTGTGGATCCTGAGAATGGAGCGGGATGTGCTGGATGGACCAGTCATCCGTAGACCATCTGCACAAAGGACTGTTCAAACTTCAGTGCAACTCGAAGTCTTTCTGTGACTGTTAGTGGTGGCCTGTTTCACCATGGGGACTGGCACTGGCTACTGCAGTATCAACAGCTTAAATGCAGTCCAGAAAACTTACCCACTGCAGCTCTGGCTTTTTAAATAACAGAAAGCTGAAACTTTCTGCAGAGTGATGCCTGTTCTGGAGGCAAATGAGGACAGGAGAGCTGGAAAGCAGTTGTTTCTTCATAGAATCCTAAAATAGTTTGGATTGGAAGGGACCATTAAAGGCCATCTAGTCC
>NW_010512260.1:0-907 GCF_000687285.1 Phaethon lepturus
GCCAGCCGGGGAGCAAAGTGGGGCCGGGTGACAGCAAGTGACCTTTGTGCCTTGCCCACAGCACATGATGGCAAAGACCGTGCGTGTCCTGCAGCGCTGCCGGGGCCAAGCTCATGGTGAGTGCCCCCGGGTGGGGGCAAGGACGGGGCCGGGGACCAGCGCTCCTTTGGGGCCGGAGCTGAGCTCCTGCTCTCTCTCCACACCCAGCTCCGCTCTCTCCGCTGCGAAACCGGTCCCCACACCGGCCGGAGGACCCCAAAGCCGTCAGGATCTCCACGTGTACGTCTGGGGCTCACCCGTCCACACCCCAGCCCTGCGCTGGGGGACCCCCGCCCCTCGGGGCCAGCCTAGGGGAGCGTGCACCCACCATCCTTGGGGAGGGGGGGCCCGCAGGCCCATCCTGAGGGCATCAGCCTGGCTACAGCGGGTGAAAGCTGGTCCGGATGCTGCTGGTGCCTCGGGGTACCCGGGGCTGGAGGCTGAGCTCCCTCTCCTGAGTCACCCAAGCCCACGCTGCTGGCTGGAGGCACCAGGCAGCAGTTCCTCATGCTGAAGAGGGTCGCAGGGTGCTGCCAGCATGGCTGAAGCTCTTGAGCTGTTCAGCAGCGGGCTGGGCCATCGCTTTGCCCCATGGAGCAAGTCTGTCCCCACTTGATCCTGCTCCTTCAGCTCCTGTGGGTTCCTGGAGGCAATGGAGGGGACCCATGAGCTGAGAGAGGTGACGGAGGGGACCCATGAGCCCAGGGAGAGGCGATGGAGGGGACCCGTGAGCTGAGGGAGATGATGGAGGGGACCCATGAGCCCAGGGAGAGGCGATGGAGGGGACCCATGAGCTGAGAGAGGTGACGGAGGGGACCCATGAGCTGAGGGAGAGGCGATGGAGGGGACCCGTGAGCCCAGGGAGAGG
>NW_010512261.1:0-3509 GCF_000687285.1 Phaethon lepturus
CCTGCCCCTCCCCGTCGCGACGGGAAGCCTCTGCTACCGCGTACAGCAGGTGTCCGATGGGCGACAGCTGTCCCCGATTCAGCTGCGGGAGCACGCAAGAGCTGCCAGCCTTCATCACGGCAGGATGCGAAAGACAAATACCGAGATGTAAAACGCGGCACGAGTTTACTTTTTGCCGGCTGCAGAAGGCAGTAAGGCAGCACAGAAAGAGCACGGTTTGTGCGTGATGGGGGTGCGCCGTCAGTTCGATGACCTCCCTCTTCCTAACGCCGCGACTGAACCATTTACTGCAACGGCACCTGAGCACTGTCAGGCTGCAGGCCAGTTTCGCAAGCAAACGCGCTCGGCCCGTGTTTGAGGATGTTTGCCTTTGCCTTAGCCGGTCCACTTGCATCTGAGGGTCTCGATACAGCTTAAAAGCAGCCCTACTTTTGCTACCGGTGTGGTGAGGAGACAACTGCTGGCACACTGCAGTCTGTCCTGTGGTGACTGCGGTAACCGTTGCTGTAGTTGCCACAGCAGTGTCAGTCCATAGTGTAAGTAGCACTATATATAGATAGTGCAGCTAAGCGTTAAGTCTGTTAAAAAGATCTGCCATTGCTAAGTATACAAATCTTTATTTAAAAGAAAAAGAAAGAGGATTTCCTTCTCTTAAGAAGTAAATGTATTTTTTTGCTGTTGGGGGGTGTTCTTTGGTTTCGGGGTGTTGGGTTTTTTTTACAACAGTAAATATTTCTCACTCTCTGTCTTACACCACTGCTGTTTAGTTTTTAATCAAGCAAAATTTTTTTCTGCAAGTAGCTTCCATTGAGAAGCTATTAGAAGTGTAACTGTTCTTGTTTGGCAAGGAGTGCTCATTCCCTGTGCTGACTTCAAACTCAAATGCATCTCCAGTCACGTAGGTGATAGGCACTAACAAGGGGCAACATATCAATGCATAAATGCCATCATCATCTTATACCATTTGTGAAGGAGAAGCTCACATGTTCAAAGGAAAATGCTTCCCTTATACAGGAAATGTTCAAAGTTTTCCACAGAAGAATAATGCTTTACAATATATAGTTTGATATGTACCTAAGGAATTAGAAGAATTATATTCTCTTACAAAAAATCACTTAGACAATGTACATTAATGCATTTTTTCTTAAAAACCAAAATCATACAATTGTGTGGAAACCATGCTCCAGAAACAAGGGGACAGGGTTCCCATCTGAAGTCCAGTAAAGTCAGTTAAAATCTTTTGGCAATCTCCAGCAGGCCCTAACAAGCTTTGCAGTTTTAAGACCGGAGAAGCTGCAGAGCAAGGCAATGCAGGAGTCTATGTAAACTTTCTCATAAACCGGAGTTTTGCATAGGCAATGATAAGGAAGATAACAGTCATGCAGAAGAGAGCCACTATGTTTTCCCACATTGCCCAGTTGGTAGCTGCGATTCCTTGGCTGCACAGGTATGCTTCACCAGAACACCTGCAGAAAAGCATGGGGCAGAAGTTGGTATTACTATGTGGTACAAGTCTTCAGGTAGTTACTTTTATTCCTGTTCCACAAAGATTCTTCTACCCTCAACTGCAAAACAGGTGACAGAGTAACTTCATAACCTATCACTAACATCTTAAGGGACAAATCTAGATCTCTGGTTCTCATCACTTTTCAGTAGTATCCTAATTGTTGTTTTGAGATAGCTGGCAATTTATGAGTAAACCTCAGAACCACATTAAACTCTGATAAATACAAAAGCATTAGTTTTGCACAGGGATTGTTAGAGGTCCATAGCAGGGGTTTGGGGTCCAAAAGCTGTGGAAACAGTGCTCTAGCACTGTTCCCTGCAATAACCTTAGTTTGCCAGCCCTCTAACGTGTCATGAAATACTTACATTTGCTACAACTTAAGGTATCAATAGTCAAGGGTATTTCAAATGGGACAGTAGCACTGGGAGATAGATAACTTGGCTCTCTGCTGTATCTGCAGGGAGGTTAACATTTACAAACAAGATCTGAGGGGCAGGCATGTTTCTGATCATAGGTCTACTGCTTCCCAGCAACTTTATAGCTGTCCACACATTGCATTTCCATTGCTAAGTGACCCTGGGTTTAAGAAAACTGATAAGCCAGGGCTAGGTTATCAAAACTAAAATTTAATTTAGCTCATCTGCCTATTTTTAAGAGTAAAGTTTCATCCCTACTTCACTCTTGGGTAATTGTGAAGTTTTACTCTATAACCCTAAAATACATTATTTT
Organism: Phaethon lepturus; assembly: GCF_000687285.1. Lineage (NCBI taxonomy): Eukaryota > Metazoa > Chordata > Aves > Phaethontiformes > Phaethontidae > Phaethon > Phaethon lepturus. The sequence goes on from NW_010512261.1 coordinate 2,237, forward strand.
GGGACACATTGAGACTGGCCTGTGAGTGGTTATTCTGTGAATAATATAAAAATTTGAAACAGTCAGAATTCTCTTTAAGCAAGCCAGGCTCAAGAACCACCATGAGCTAGAGACTTACATTTCTCCTGAAGTACTGGGGGGACAACTGCCTGCATCTCCCACAGATACGGTAACGTTTGGATTCTTCTCGCCACAGAAGTAGAGATCTCTGAACTCATTCACCTGAAGAGCCTAGAAAAAGAGGCAGACATATTTTTACAGAGTTTGTGATTTGGGGTGCTAAAACTGAAACACCTCAAAGGAACTTGATTATTAGAAGACACGTACCACCATTCTTGGAATCGTATGTTTATGTTCCTTTTTAAGCCCTTATTTGCTGCCTTTCTGTGGAACTGCTCCAAGTTCTACATGCAGGATGGTTTGGTGTCTGAGTCTTTGGCTTCAAAGTTACAGCTCAGTGATTTAGCCGTGGGTTTCTGTTTTGCCAACTACAAGTTCCTGTTTATCCACTATCACCTGGGTCAATCTACTGACCCAGAAAACCATCTCCATGCAGACACCACAGCAGCAGCACACTGAAGCAGGTGGCACAGCCAGCCAAGGCAAGAGGGGAGGGGTTCCCTTGCACTGGCATCCTGGGCTAACTGCAATCTCCATATTCAGCAACACCGATAAAACATCTCGGTGATACCAAAACAGGGGAGGTCTCACACATCTTCCCGCCTCCGGGATCCTACCTTTCTCTTCCACTGCCAGTCAACACACTCCTGCCCACACCACCTTGCACCAGCTCCGGCATTCATTTCACTCATTTTTACTCAAAGGTAGGAAACTATTCCTCCCAAATAAGCCTGGCGAGGATGAAGACAGGGGATGGAAACACAACTCCCACCTGTGACCACTGGGTGACCTGCTATGTCTAGTTACTGTGTTTCAAGCAGCTGCACCCTTAGCTTTCTGGTACCCCAGCTCCTTATTATCTAGAAATGGCAGTAAGTCATATTTCACTTCAGAGGAAGCCACACTGAAGACTGAGACACTCAGGCATTGTGGTAAATCCTTTAACTAGTTAGACAGTCACTAACCTCAGACTGGCCACCCAAACAGCAGTCTCTGGAGAGGCCATATGAGAGTTGACTGTATTCTAAACCGTAGGGATGAGGCTAGGAATCAGTGCCTCACTGGAAAGCTCACTCTGCTGCTGTCCAAGCAGCACTGATTTTGTGGCACAAAGTATTTGTTCACTCTCAGAATCACAGAATCACTAAGGTTG
>NW_010512262.1:0-6095 GCF_000687285.1 Phaethon lepturus
CTAAGGAAGAAAATGTTGACAACGAGGGTGGTGAAGCCCTGGACCAGGTTGCCCAGAGAGGTGGTGGATGCCCCATCCCTGGAAACATCCCAGGTCAGGTTGGACCGGGCTCTGAGCATCCCGCTTCAGGTTGGACGGGGCTCTGAGCATCCTGCTCTGGTTGAGATGTCCCTGCTCATGGCAGGGGGTTGGACTAGACGGCCTTTAAAGGTCCCTTCCAACCCAAATTACTCAGTGATTCTAACCTGCTCTGAAGGAAGAGACATGGGGCGGGCAGTGCAGTTCACCAGCTGCAGCTTGGTGTCCTCTCTGGTCTTCATCACCGGATGACTCGTCGGTGCAGTCAACCGGCAGAACAACTGCAGTCAGAGCCAACCAGCACACGAACAGCCTTTCATACTTGGGTAAGGTGACTCTCACCGAGCTGCTGCAGAGGCACTGGGGCCTGCTGTGCCCAGGTCTGCCACTACCACCGTTTTCTTCATGGCTCTCATCAACATCAGAGAAATTTTTCTTGGCTTCCGAGATGACGCTGAACTGAAAAAAGCCGTGGAGGGAGCTGACAACATTAATCTTTTATATTAGGATTAATCAATTAAAAGGCCATTACAGCAGGAAACGTCAGGATGCTAGATGGCCAGACAGATCTGTATCTATTCCCTTCTGCCTGGAATTCCCCACTTGCTATTTACCATCACCCTGAGTCATCTCTCATTTAGTCTGCTCTGAAAAGGAAGGTTAGCTTTTTGTAAAGCTCGGGGCGTTTGGGGAGGAAGGGTATTTCTGCCGCCCCCGGCCACTCCAGGGGCATTTAGAGGTCCTGGGCGGATGCACGGTCACATCAAAAGGCACAATAAAAGGCACAAGCCTTTAGCACGTTTTTGACTTCACAGAGGCTTTTGAAGGCTGCGCGTGTTGCTGCCTCCTCTACATTGTATTATCACGGATGCCCCCCTGCAGCTTGCAGGGAGCCCGTGCGGGTACCGCCGCAGCGGTTTCCATGGCAACGGTGCGATCTGAAGCAGGATTCCTTTCTCATCAGTCGAGATGGCTCAAGGATCCATTACACATTACTGTGGCGGATTGAATAACAAACACAAATGCTAACAAATCAATGAGACGCGCAGAAATTTTAAGCCCTGCAAAACGCTTGCTTTCTTCTGTATTCCCACGAGCCGGAGGCTCCCCAGCCAAGTTAGAGTGAAGGGATTTCAAATTTGGCAAGAATCGAGGTGACAGATCCTCCCGAAGTGCAAATTGCCACAGTTCCACTGAAGTCAGCAGAGATATGACAATTTACACCCACTTAGGTTCTGCCACCGGGTAATTAGCACATTGCAAATAACTGGAAACATACTCCCAAATAAGAACACTCTTAAGCTTGAAGCAAGAACGTTTAAATAAAAAAACACCGCATTTTTTCCTGGGATTAAGCAAATTTGCAGGCTTCTCTGCTGGTTTATTCTAATATGCTACTGGCCGAAGCCAAACATTTCATCTAGTTACTGGTCGTGTTTCCCTAATGAAACCAGGATGAAACCAGAATAGCGTTACCTGCCTTGATGTACCTGATGTACTTCACTCAACACGTCTCCCACTAGGCACGACCCAAACACTCTCCCACCGCTAATCTGTTTAATCCCCCTGTGCCAGCCGAGGACCTAGCACCCGCACGCTCGCACCACGCGCTCAGTCATGCCCTGGTTTTGCCACCTACCCAATTTTACAGGCTTTTATCTCAGACACTGAGGTAAGAACACACGTGTTGAACATCTGCAGGAACGGTAAGAGATCTTGCTGTTCTTAACAACGTCGTGGCTCTCCGCTTTTTATAAGGTAACCAGAAACACCAATTTTTGGCTGGCATTAATTAACGGCTACATTGAATATCTGTTTGCAATATACAGCAGTATGTAATGAGATGAAGTAGAGAGACGGTCATGTTTGCCACTTGTAACACGGGCAGGGCTGCTAACTTCTAATCGCATGTAATACCCATGTTCTGTATAATTTCTCCCTTAATCAATATCCAAAAAGGTCAAGCAGAGTGAACCTCTCATTCTTTCATGTTGGGCTGACTGGTCTAACATCAGTCCTGGGCAAAGCAGTGGAAAAATTTATATGGGATTCAATGAATAAAGATTAAAGGATACGAATACACCTAATGCCCACCAGCCTGGTTTTGTGGGAAATAGCTCTTGTCAAGCAAACACGATTTCACTCTTTGAGGAGGTTCAAAGTCTGGTTGACAAAGGTAACATATTTGTAAGGCACTTAACATTTTGTATGGCGTTTGACTTCCTACCAAACAGCATTCTAGTATCAAAAAAATAGCACTGTACATTATCTGTTACACGCACATTTAACATATTAGAAGCTGGCTAGCTGACAGATCTCAAAAGCAGCGGTCAATTGGGAATTATAATTGAATAGCGAGCTTCAGGAGAGGAGGCTGTACCCTGGAGAGCAGTGACTCTGGAAAAATTAAGGCTTTGGAGTGGACAAATGACTCAGCCCACATATGCATACAACTGTGAAACTGAATTGCTGTCCTGCTTGGCACTTACAGGGGAGAAAAGTGGCTGGTGAAGGTTTCTGCACGACAGAGATACCAACAGATCTCTCCCTTTGCCCAAGTGAGAATCGCACGGCTCTGCCGTAGCAGTTTGCCCAGTTAGAACATTTTTAAAGCAGGGAAAGGTCTAAAGCGGCACAGGAAGGATGCCCTTCCCTGTCCTTCTCCTGGGATGCGGACGCTCTTTGCGCCTATCCTGCACACACGCGTGGCTACGCTGCAGCGGAAGGCGCAGACCGGCCGCCGCCCAGCCACGCCAGACTGCGGGCACCCTCTGCCCTCACCCACAAACCGCAGCAGGCGCTTAACCGATCGTCCCACACGCGAGCTCACTGGTGGGAAGTCAAAAAGGCATAAACACCCGGCAGTCAGAGGTCCCCAGTACTTGCTTCTCTCCATCATCGGCAGCGGATGGATCTCTCTTCCCGAGAGCTGGAAGAGCTGCCTCTCCGCCTGCAGTCCGGCCCCGGCCCCAGGCTGCGCCCTGCCCTGCGTTAGGCTCAGGCTGAGGAGCTAACGACCCCCTCCTCTTGCCTCTGATGGCAGCAGCTTGCATTTCCTCGCTGGCAGGTCATTTCGAAAAGCCAGGGTGATGAGTCTAGGAAAGTCAACCCGACTTCTGCACCTCAACAACAAACCAACGAAGCCACTAAAAAGGCCCTGCTTTCACCTGCTGGCAACGCATTATCTCTCTCTCATCTGCTCCAGGAACCTTCCGCAGGCTGAGAAAGCTGCCGGGGAGCAAGCGCCGGGCCGGGTATCCATGAGAGGAACCAGAGGTGGACAGATGCTCTGCGGCAAGACTTTCTATATCTGCTCCAGCCCCAACACAGGCAGGCAGAGGCGGCCCCAGAGGGACGAGGGAGGGAATGCACGGCCCCAAGCCACCAGCATGAAGACAGCGTCTTCCATCTGCAGCTCCGCTCAGGGTGCCAGACTACTCAGAATTCAAGCCTACTTTAGTAACGTCTATATCAGCGGGTAACTTAGGGCTTTAAGCAACGTACACGTGTTTTAACGCCATCCGACAGGGAGCGGGAGCTTTTCTTCCCACCGTCTGGGTTGCTGCCTTTCCTCGCAGCAGAGCCATCCTTCCCCGTCCCCTCCCTCGCAGCAAGGTTCGTTATTACCAGGGAAACAGAGGGTGTCTGATGTGAGGGGGGAATAAATCATTGTTCTCGGCTAAATGGAGTAGTGCGGATCTGCTAGAAATGCCGCCTTTTACCAACAGTGCAAATAATGAAGATTGCATGCACTGGGGACAATGCAATGAGCCGCTGCACTATTGATGGGGTATTTCTACAACTCCAGGAGTTACGATTCAAAAGCAAGCTCTACTAAAGGCAGCATCTTTGTTTAGAAGCTGAGGATTAATACTGCTCCTCAGACAATGTCTAGGCTTCCCCAGCTAGACCCAAGAGACGTCTAAGGAAAAGCGTCTCTTTCTGTGTCTCCCTCTTCAGCCATCGCTGTATTTTTGACAGGACTCATGTGCGTCTTGTCTGTGTCGGTAAAGGAATCTTCATGGAAACACGTTCAGAATTTAATCGGGGGGGTATCCACTGGCAGACATGAAATAGAGACATGACCCCACTAGATCCATCCCCCTTCAGCCCAATCTCCCGTTTCTGACAGCGGCCAGCATGAGATGCACTGGAGGAAGGGGAAAGGCTTTTGCACGAGACACCAGGAACTCCTGAAGGCGTTATCCTAAATCCTAAGCAACCCTCCACTCTGTAGCTACTCCTCTGGCAGAGAGAATAAAATCTATGGGAAACGTGATTTCTCTATACAATTATAATTTACATCTTAATAAATAATGCTGGAACAAACACATCAAAGTATCTCATTGCTAGTGCCTAATTTTGTTGATGCCAGTCAGCATGTTCCACTGCTTACCATTTTCAACTTGAAACTCCTGGGACCACTGACTTTGTAACTTGTTTGTACTGTCCTCCAGGCAGGCAGCAACGATTTCGCCTACTCTCAGGCATTATCGGTGTAACCTTCATTAAAATACGCATTCCTACCAGTACCTGTAAAGGAAAGTATTCCATTTGGTGTCCCAGCTGCCGCTAAAAGTCAGTGGAAAGCCTGAGCCACAGAGCGAGGACCGAACTGCACAGAGAGCAGCCTGGAGATACCGATGAATCGAGTTTTTTAAACACCAAGTAACTGAGCAAACTCAGGGCTCCCACTTCGCAAATAAAAATTTTCCATAACTCACCTGAGAGAACTGGGAAAGCCGCTCCCGCTGTTGGCTACATCGCTACAAGTAAGAGCAAAATCCAGTTAAGCCTGGATTCTATTTTTCTTGTTTTAGGTGTTTTTTTTTTTCACCTGGCAGCATTATTAAGAAGTAATGCACACTCAGTAACAGGACAGAAACCTGAACTAATGTCAGGGAAAGACTTACGGGCTTAATTCTCTGCAGTAGTTTGCAAAAAGCACCTAACAACATATTTATTAGTGTATAAAGATGAAAGGACTATAAATCTGCGCAAGAAAGTGCAGTATCTTTAAAAAAGAAATACACTGAAAAATAAAATTACAGATGAAAACTAGGCATCGGCTGTGACTCGCTTGCGCAAGTCAGAAACGACAACTGGTATTTCAAACCGCTGAAATGTATCACTCTTCAGGGTTGCTTTCTTAACCAAAGAGCAGCAGCTTCTCCTATTGATTTTTTTCAATGTATTTAAAAATACAGATTAGTACATTATTGCAACTGTGGTGGGTTGTTTGTTTTTTTTAACAGAAGAGCTGTAATACATTAGGGATACTGCAAGCCTTCAAAACTTTTCAAAATGTTATTCTTTAAGCAGTCACACGTTAGTAAATAAACATCTACAAAACAGAACAAGTCAAAGAGGCTTTTCCACTAACAGCATCTCTGCCTAAAGCCTACCTGCTCTGCAGCAGTACCTTTTGTTCTACTCCTTTATATGCACGCTTTTTACATATATCTTGCAACCCTTGGGTTCAACTGTGCCTTATTACATTTTAAAGCCTTTGGATGGCAGCAGCAAAGTGTTCTGCACTATAAACCAGGACACAGCTGAGGTTTGATGGGTTTGCTTCTCCCTTCTACCCCACAGAACGCTTTCTAAATGCTATTAAAATTTAGCATACGCCATAATAACCAAGCTGCATTTTTTTCCACATTTAAGTCAATTGACTTCCAAGTTTTATCTTTCCACGTACTTTGAATCAAATCAAGTTGTTTCCGCAGTTCAGGAGGAAGACGCTGTGGAGCGTCTCGTTCTGATGAGAAGCAGTCCCATGGGCAAAAGTCCAGATAAGCAATTAAAAGTGCCACTGGCCATCAGAGACAAAGTAGGAAAGTTCTAAAGTTTTCTGTCTTTCTCAGCTACAGTTAGATTAAATAAAAAAAGGGGGGGCCCAAGAAAATTAAATACGAAACATCGAAGGGAGCAGAAAACCAGGTGCCGTGCAGGAGCGTGCTCGGGGCTCGCCTGGGAGCCCCCAGGGCACCCTGCCCCCCGGAGCCTCTTCCCCT
>NW_010512263.1:0-2094 GCF_000687285.1 Phaethon lepturus
TAATGATTCTGTAGTTCTGTGATTCTGTGATTTAACCATACATGGAACAGGCCTGCCAAGATGTGCTGAATATACTTGGTCCTGAGCTGGCAAAGCCTTCTAGGATGCACATCTTGTCAAAGCACCTTGGTTTTCTCATTGCATAGGCCTATAGTTGGAATTGGGACTTCAATTAATAAATAACCTTTCTTATTACTGTCATCCTTTACTCCCCTCTTTTTTCCCCTGATGCCTATTTTCTGTGTTCACACCCTAAGGCGGCACCTTTTCGTACAGAAGTATGAGAGTCTTGAATCCAAGCAAGATTAGTCTTCTGTGATCTTTCTCAGTAGGAAATGGTTATCTGCATCCGTTTCAGGTCCAAGACTTTAAGCCTTGTCTGAACAGTGAAGAGCCTGGAACAGTCATTGTGGCATAGAAGTTATTCTATGTTAGTCCTGTATAGACTCTTACTCTTCCTATGAGCATCACATTCAAGCACCCATGTTACAGAAAGAAACAGAGGGGGAACAAATTTGGGATAGCTACAGCACTTTGAATTTCTTCTTTCCCAGATTCGTATTAATTTGGAGAGCATTCCTTATCTTGGCAAATCCTGAGATTAAAACTGTGGAATGCACGAATTACAGTATTTGCTTGCTTCTCTAATACAGCTAGCATATTTTTGGGCATTCAAGTATGCTTCTAATAGTAAGTGCATCTGCTTAGTGCTGGAAAACTCAAATTATTACCTCTTTAATAATGCCAGCAGAGTAATTTCTTTGGGGCAGGCAGACAGTTCTTTCAAGGAAAGCATTAAGGGTGTGGATTATGCTCACAGTTTTGAAGTTGTCTTTAATTCTTTACTATGTGAGTTGTCTTTTACAGTTCTGAAAAAAGTCAAAGGCAGGCACTGCAGGCAAGCTCTAAGGGAACAGTTTGTAAAGCCTATTGTAGTTCCCTTTGATTCACCAACTGTGAGTTTGGCCCTCAGTCTCCATTTTTTCCACTTGTGTATGTCTTACAGTGCTCACTTATGCAGACATATCCCTGTATTACCCCACGTATCTGCTGCATCTTTCAGATGGGAAGCTAAGAATTGCACTAGCTTGTCCACAAGGCAACATTTCTTTGCAAAACAGACTGGAAAATCCAGGGTTTAATTGATCCCCATCCCTGGTGAGGCACCTGTGTACTAATCTCAGGGCTTTGTATGGGGTAGGAGGAAGTGGGCAGTTCCACTAGGAAGTGGAGGTAGGGTAGGAAGTGGGGACATGAAGGAGGGGTTTATAGTGTAATGCTTGAGGGGACCAAACCTGAGCAATACAGGGTACTGTTTTTCTCCTTTGTGCTCCTGTCCTCGGAGGAAGAGAGTAGGAACCAGACAGAGGCTCAGTGCTTTTGAGGATTCATCTGCTGTGGTGTCATCCTTCTTCCCCTGGATTTGTTGAAGCTGGGCAGTTTCCTAGGACTGAGCTGTGCTTGTGCCTTGGGAAAGCTAAGGAGGAAACAACTACCTCTCCCTTTGTTGTTAGCTTGCTTTTTTGTCCAGACCTCTGTTGAGGCCAGTGAAACAATGCTAGAATGCTCCATCAATGCAAGTGTCTCTGAAATAGCTGCAAGATGCAAGATCTGTGCTTGGATGGGAGAGTAGTCAGTATGAGAAGGGCAATGGTGGGAATATGTGAAAAAGACAAGACAAGAGTAGATGCAGGGCTTGTAGGGGCGTGTCTGTAGGCATTTCAGTTTTCGTGTTCCTATTTCATGTGCGTGTTTTGTTCATTCAGTGGGTGTAGAGAAGGGACAAGAAAAAGGGTAGCTGGGGAATGGAAGACGTGCCTGTCACTAGGTGGCACACCAAGCCCGCCTGAGAGGGACCGAAGACCTGCTGGGGGCTGTTGCAGTGGACTCCACGGCACATGGGGCTGCTTAGCCTTTTGTTTTAAAGATTCTTCTCCTGCAGGAGGCAGGATAGACCTGTCTGTTGAGCTGTGAGGCCCTGATGACCCAGGCAGCTCGGTCCTCTCCTGTCATTCAGAAGCGGTCAGAATCAGGTATAAGGAAAGGCGAGACTGTACTGAACAGCAAGCTCTTTCCTTAAACCTGCCTTTCCCT
>NW_010512263.1:2125-15744 GCF_000687285.1 Phaethon lepturus
TGCTCATTTTCAAAAGGAAATTCTTAAAGGCTTATTGAAATGGTAAATGTGATGATTGAAGTCATAGCCTATCTTTGGGACACAAACAATATAGTGAGGACTGCCTACAGCAAGTTGTGATGAGGATTATAACATGCTGGGATGTGCACTAGAAACCAAATGTTTCACTGAATCTTTAGTTAGTTAATTGTGCTCTTTTGCATGCTCTACATTTGACCACAGACTATGATAACGCATCTCGCCAAATTAATCTTTTTGAATTACTGATAAAACACTACATTTTGTCAATCACTCTTGAAAAGAGAAAATTCATTCAACATTTTGAAAGAAAAATGCCATTTGTTTGCATGTTTCTGAATATAAATGGTCTTTAGCACTTCCTGAGGAACTCATTCTCCATTAACAGATTGCACCTGTTTAATATGATTTGGATCTTTATGATGGGAGTCTGTCAGAGAGAATTATAGAGGGAATAATACAAAGTTAGCATGCCAGATGTAGTGATGTGTTGAATAGTATCCATGCCCAAAGGGAAATTTGGGCTCCTGTGTCCTTGAGGGCCCCATGTCCCTTTACAGAGGTGCAGCATAATCTAGCTTTGTGCTGGTGTAAATGTGAATAGACTTTGGCTGCTTGTCATTTAGTCAGGCTTACCACACTTTCCCACACAGAGAGTGTTCACAAAATGAAAAAAATCCAGGTTAGTCTAAAGCAATCCAGTTTACATTCCTCAAAAATTAATTTGTCTTCATCCAGCTAGTTGGAGTAAGAGAGGTATTTGGGGACAAATTAAACCTTACTGAAATGCTACAGACACTGTTGGGGACTGAATTTGAATCAGTAATGGCTTACCATTGTGAATCAATGCAAAAGAGCAACCGCGCAGGAAGGGAATGCATTCCAAACACTTGCTCAAGAAGCAGAAAGGCACGTACTGCCCCGTTCTGCCACTGGAATATAAAAATTCCCCCTGCAAAACCCCACATCCATTATGTAATGGATGCTGCACGCAAAGTCCTTTGCAAACACTAAGTTAGTTGTAAAATATGTTTGTGAGCTATTGTAATAACTCTAACACTGAATTTTAGGACCTGTTGCGAAGTGAGAAGCGGGACACAGGCAGCCCTGTAGCCATGGCACAGTCCTGTCAGAAATGTATTCCAGTTAGGCTCACATCTACTCTTCGACTCTTGTACTATCTTCAGTGCCATTTGGACTGTTAAATAATGGAATCTGATCCCAGCACAGGAGAGGTAAATGTAGACTAGAAGTAATTCTTGATGATGCCTGTCTACTTCTCAAGGAATACAGTGGAACATTTTTGCACAAATATGGCTTACTAACTAAAAAAAAAATTAAAATATCTGAAAATTAACAGTGTTGAGTTCAATACAGACTTTGGGGTGGAAGCAGAGTAGAAAATTAGAATGTTCTTTGGAAAATCACAATGTTCTTCCTAAGTATTCCCTAAACGAAACAGCTAGTTAATTTAAATTGATGCTGTGTTTAAAATTGGCCTAAATTCAATTTTATAATTTAATGATAAATTAAAAAAAATAATTTTATATCTCCTGACATTGAAATGGGTAGCACAAAGTTCTTCCTACAACATAAAATGATCTTTGATTTTAATGTATCTGAGAAAACTTGTTTGTTTGTTTGTTTAGGTGCATCTAAACCACTATTTTCTGTATTTTTCATTTTGTCCAGAGAACTAAAAATTTTGCATATTGTTGTTCCTTTTAACAAAACTCGTATATTCATTATACTCAAGTTCTTTGTAGTAAACACTTTGATACAAAACAAATTTGTTTAATTAGTCTGTTTAGAGAGGATACAAGCTATATTTCCATGCCACACCCATGATTTTTTCTATGTTTGCAGACTCATCAATCAAAACTGACAGCATGATGACTTGTAAGAGCTGCAGCTGGCAACTTGTTGAGCCCTATTTATCTGATTTGCCTATTAACTGCTTCAGTACTAGCAGGCCAGTCATCTACACAAATTTGTGTGGTCCCTTAACACTGCTGAAGAATCTGGCATATTGGTCCTGAGTGCCATGGAATGGCACCACTTTTACATAGAGTAGGTGAATTATAAACAGGAGAGATGAAAGATTCAGAATTCCTTTGTGTTTACATCTTATTTAATGTTTTAACTGTAGGATCCATATGCCACCATGTCTAGATTACGTTCACAGCTCATTTCAGATTTCAAGCACCTCCATATTTGGGTGCTGCCTCCTATAGTCTCTCTTGTCTTCTATTTTCCCAATTCCCATCTTGAAAGCAGAATGTCTAAAATCAATAAGCAGAATACCCTCAACACTGGGTATTTGACAGGGAATGATTTGTGATTTTTTGCAGGGTTGTTGTTGCTGTCTTCTTCAAAAACAGCTGCTTGTTCAAAGAGGTTGCTTTTTTGTCTTGACTGCTTTGTCTCAGAGAACCTGTCATAAAATCTTACTATATTTTTCATTTGTCTTGACTTTTCTCTCTCCTCTTCCTCCTCTTCCTTTTCTCTTTTTACAATAGCTTCTTCAGGCACCTCACGCATCAGTACCAGTTTCAGAATCAAGAGGGAACTTATGTTAGAAACATGCTTCTCTGTGAAAATTAGTTTAAAACAGCAATCACATTTCAGGCAACCTCTTCAAAGCAAGTCACTTTCCCTAGTTTTCCCAGTCATAATCTCACATTTTCCCTATACCAGGGAACATAGTCATCTATTAAAGTGTCTATGCTGTGTCATATTCAATTGCATTCAGTTAGGATATCCATTATAGAGAGAAGGTGGCAATGAGCTAACTTCGTTTGATATGGCAGTTTGGATCCTGGTTTACCTCCATCCCATTTTGCAGGAGTATTTGCATGATTTATTAAGTCCAGGTTTTCCCTCTTTCCAATTCATGTTGAACATGAGATGCAGTGTATGTTAGCTGTGAGTAAACAAGTAAGGTCTTCCTTTGGTGGTGTTGGGTTGATGGTTGGAGCTGATGATCTTAAAGGTCTTTTCCAACCTTAATAATTCTGTGATTCTGTCATTCAGTCCCTCAGCCCATCCTGGGCCAGTGTATCTGTAAGATGCTGCTTTCTTGTCTGGATCACTGGCTGTCAGTTCAAACCAAAGTTTGATCATTCCATTATATTAGTATCTGACATGCCCCATCTCTGTTAGGAATCAATATCATGCTCCAGCATACCAATGCAATTTGTGATCTAATAAGGTTTTGGTTCTGCTTTACTCTCCTTCAGCCTGTGCTCCTTCATCTCATGTAAGCTGACAAAGAGAATTGGCAGAAAACTGATAAATGCCCTTTTCTTGGTTCCCTCTTAGGACTGTTAAACTGCGGTGGTTTCATCAAGGAAAACAAACCACAAATGTCTTCACATAGGTCTAAAAGTAATCTCGAGGCAGGTAGATAACTCATTTTTCTCAAGGAAATTCCCCATCTGTTTTTATCAGAGATCTCTCTGTTCAACCTGAATCCTTCCTCATTAACATGTAGGAGTGGGGAGTTCATGCTGTTCTTGTTGGGAAGGGCAGCGGGACTTCTGCACTCTGATGCAGATAGCCCACATATCCATTTCCTAAAAGCAGAAGGATTTCCCTGTCTGCATCTTTTGTGTCATGTCTCTATACAGCCTACTCCTCACCCAGGCTCATCCCTTATGTAGTGCTTCTCCACTTGACTGCTTTTGACCATAGGTTTTATTCATAGCAATGTCCTGAATGATGCTTTAAAATTGCAGCTGGCTGTTTAATGTTAACTGAGTGAGTTACCAGGCAAGCAGTGACTCTACTTCAGCTATGGTGATGATGTTGTTTTCAAACTTTCCCCGACTAATGAGTCATTAAAAGTAGTAGTAAAGGGGTTTGTTTGGGCCATATGTCCCTTGGAAACACTCAGCCCATGCTAATTACAATGGATTAGCAAAGAGGTCAAGGCTGATCGGTGTGTGGGAGGGGGCGTAGAACAGTAATGGTGAGAGGAGTTGAGAATAGTTGCAGGAAATGTTAATTATACAGCTTGTTCACATCAACTTTCCCCTCCCATTGAAAACAAAGCTCATTTTGAAGACACTTGCAAAAGTTGCTCTTTAGGAATCAAACTCCCTTATGTCTCAATAACCGGTAACATGCCAGAAATGTAAAAGCTGCAGTAGAGTAAACAAAGAACTCATCTGTGCATGGTAGTTTTAGTCTCAATTAAAGCTGGAAATAAGATTTTGCATGACTGTGGTGCCACATTAGGACCAGTACACAGCTTTTGCTCTGTGGACCTAATCCATATTCTGCAGAGGACAAGGGAGATTTTTTTCCGCTGAAGTCCATGACCTTTGGACCAAGTCTGCTATTGATTTGTTACCATTCCTGAAGAGCCACAAAGTCTCTTACAGATAGCACACTTCATCAAGGAACTTTGCAAATTAAAGACCCTGTTCTGCAATTATCAAAATGAGCAAGTACATTTATGTGTCTGAGCAAAGCTAGTAACGTCTAGATGTTTGCATGGATGTTAAATTCTAATAAAAGATGACAGTGAGGGGAAGGTATACAATAAAAAATAAGATGATGAGAGATGTGCAATTAACAAATTCTTACCTTACGCTAAGTAGCATATATCTGTGTAGTTTATGTTGCTAAGAGATTGCACTATATTTGCTATTCAAAGCAGCAGAGCATTGTAGTATAGAAGCTGCTTCTTTTCTGGTTAGACCCTTAGCCAAACTCCACAACCAAAAATTTTTTAGGGTGTAGGTAAATCTGACAGATACTTAACTTCAGAACCTGTGCTTATATGTGTTTCATAGTCGCAAAACTGTCAAATCACAAATGGCAGGCAATCCTCTGAGAATGATGTCTGTAGCAGAATGTTGTACTTGAATGGTGGTATGTCTGCAACACTGCAGAAGACAGGAATAAATTAATTAAGAGAGGTGAAATTTGCATGCAGATAATGAGAGAAAATGTACTTTCAATCAAAACAAAAATCTGGACAAATTCTGTTGGCAAGATTAAAATATTGTTTTGACTTACTTAAAAAATGTAGGTGAACTCTTAAAATATGTAATTTTTTTCTCCAATAAAACCGTTTCTTTCCTTTTCTTGAGATAGTCTCCTATGCAAGTAATAGAATGACTGAATAATATTCTCCGTTCGTATAAAATGAAGAAAACCAGGATTTTTGTTCCCTTTTTGTAAATGGTCTTATGTTGAAACAAAAATGCATGGGATTAAATAAGGTTATCAGATCACCACCAGGTACAAGTTCTAGCCTACCTGCAAAATTTGAATTTGGTGATTAATTTTATTCTTTCCTAGGTTGCACTTATAGATCTATCTCCAAGTCTTTTCAGAGATAATGTACCTCCATAAGCCATGTTTAGCATAATCAAAATAATCACACAGGTGCAGGAACCCCAGGATTAAAGAGAACCACAGTTAGACGAGTATCTGTGGAAAGAGCATCCTACTTCATCCTCTTGGGATTTCTGTCAGGGCTGTTACTTTCCTGGCTACTTGGCAATGATGATTGCATTTTTATGGTGCCTCAGTAGCAGATTTGCTGGCTCTTTTGACTGTTACTTACATGGGAAATATGATGCAGAAAGTTGTCCTGTATTCATTTCTGTTTCCAGGGTCATCCTCTTTCAGTTTCTAGGATTTTCAAACCCAGGTCCTTGAAGGAAGTTCAGGACTTTTGGCTCACATTTCAGTCTCCAAATTATTCTGTCTTCTGTTCATGGACATGTCAGGCCAGCATCACGACCCATATATGTGCTTCTCTGTATGGAAATCTGTGTCTTGTCCTTTAAACTGGCTACTGGCCTACACAACTTGGAAGGGGATCTTTCACATGTGTCCCACCCCTGTCCAGGAATCCTTGTGAGTTTTTCTGCCATTTTCCAGAGACCTTTTGCTGGAGTAACAAAGGGTTGTTTTTAAAGTAATTGAAATGGGTCAGAGCTATCCCAGTATCTGCTTAAACTGTGCCTCTCCTGGCCAGGCAAGTGCATGTTTAGCAGCTCCAAACTGAGGCAAATTTTAAAAAATGCAGGCATGGTAATAATGATGTGATAAATCTGATTTACTGTAAAGTGCTGACAGCTTTTGGCTTTAAAAAAAAAAGAACAAAAACCAACAAAGAAAACCCCAACAAAACAAAACAACTCAAACTCAATGGAAATAACTCCTTTAAAAATTATAGTTGTGAGAGCCTTGCTTTTAAACAGATGACTAGCCCATGGCAGAACTTGGCATCTCTGAAAATATTGAAGCACTCAGAACTTAAAATACAGAATATGGAAAAATTAAACTTACATACAAAGAGTTGTGCTTGCTTTTCACTGGCCACACTGAGAGGAGAGCACACTTGCGTTTTTAATAAGTGATGGATTTATTGATAATAAAGCGCATCTGAGATTTACCCAGAATGGTAGATTTTATATGCAGTAACCTAAAAGCATGAACCAACTGCTTGTAGCTGCACATTAAAAACTTTGACCTTGGGGTTTCATGCATCTCTCCCTTCCTCACCTTGGTTTTCTTGTAACAGCCACAGCAGCATCCCTGTCTTGCAGGAACTGTGATGCATTTTTGTTGTTGCCTGTGTTTACCCACTTGGTAATTTTTTCTTTCCTGTTTCTCACTTATTTTGGACATTTTATAGCACATGGTTGTAGTCTTGTGTAGTAGTTTTCTCTGAGGTTTAAGAAGGATTCATTCATTGCCAGAAATGATATATGAAATAGTATTCTTTAGAGAAATCTTTTTTTCCCCTTATGAAATGAAAACTGAACACTTTAAGAGGCATCATATACAGAAAGTGTGGTGAAGGAATTTGAAGTGTATGGAATGTTCCCGCTACCTCCTCTGAGGATTTCTTCAGCACTTGTTAATTGGAAAACCCTTGTCAACAGAAGAGGCTTGCCAGTTGTCACATATATTAAACAGCATATTATGTTCAAAGTTACAAGTTGTTTGATAGACCGTGTTAAGTGTTGATCAACTTGGAAGCATCTAACTTCAGTGAAGCTCACCGAGATGATTAATTATTCTTCTTCAGGGTAACTAAACCATATGACAAAAGTAACTTCTATAACTGAGGAAGTGCTCTGAGGTACTGAGTGGGGAAACAATCATATCTAAAAGGAACACTCAAGGCACTTAATGTGTCTTGATGGTATTGAGAAGGATGAATGTCAGTGGAAAATATACTAATTTGTTTAGAAAAAAATAACTTTCTAACGAAATGTTGACATGCTGTAACCTCTTTGAATATACAAGAAGTGATACAAATAACTCAATGCACTCAATAACTGTGCATTAATTGCAAAAATCAGTAACTCTATTGTTTAGACCTGTCAACAGGAAATCAAACTTCTAGTAAAGTTCCCTGTGAACTAGGTGACAAGGTTGCTATAGGTTTAGCCTAGATGCATGATTTTGTGTGTCATACAGGTAGAAGATTTAAAAAGGGAATCTATATGCAAATCATCATTCCACTTCAGTAGCAAAACAGCTTTACATACAAATATGTGCTGACCACCAGCATGCAAGAAGATTGTGCCTAGAAAAATACCCTTTGATGTTAATTTATTTGTTTTTATTTAGCTAGGGCTAGTTTTATGGTTTTCAGTCTATTACAGTATGTTTGCACAACCAATAAGGACACCCAGAGTTGACTATTGATGTTTATTGAATCATTCATATCAAATAAACACTTTTGGGAGTCTGACCACGGAAAGTAAAAGCATTCCTTTGAGAAAGGAGAAATCAGAAATCCATATTGAAAGAAAAGGATGTCTGCTTGTTTCATTTTTAACTGTCTGAGGAGAAGGCATGATTGCAAGTGGCATGACTGAAACGTGGACACACCAGGGTGGGAGTTCTAGTATGGGGTATATGCAGTCAGGTTCACAACTTGCAGTTGAGATGCTCTAGGATGCATTAACCCTTTGCACTCTGCAGCCTCTTAGATGAAAAGGGTTTTCATATGCCAGTTCCAAGTCGAACTATGAAGTCAGTCACCTAATCTGTTCAGCTGGAACAGTCCCTATCTCTGTTTAGTGCTTACTGTCTGTACAGATTGTAGTGCGCAAGGGTTTAGTTCTCATTAATGTATCATTTAGAATTGAAAACCTATTCAATTTAAGCTTGAAATAATTTATATATGTTGTTCTTTTTTCTCCCTCTCTATTTACTGATTTCACTGACGTAAGAGGAAACCATATAATTATTCCACTTTAGTAGCATCAGAACAGATATTTAAGAGCCTGTTTGAGAACAGAGAATTGGACACACATAGTGGGATTATTCTGGGGTTTGGGCCTATAAGGAAATGAGCACATTTAACTTCCTAAAGTGGGGGAGTTGAAGACTCTGAGTACTTGCCTGTCCCATTCAACTGGGTCTTTTAGTTTCTTTATGTGTGTGACAAAGTCATTAACTTAAACAGGAACAATAACACACTGAAAGATAGGTGCAGAGGTCAGCAGCAGGAAGGCAAAAGGTAGTAAACAGAATTTTTTAGTGATCTGGTGGTTTATGTCACCAAATGCAAATGATACACAATTATTTTCTCATTCCTCTGTTTCACTCTCCCATGCTGACCTCTTTCCTGGGTGCTGACGTTTATTTTCTACCTTGCCTTTGCTAACTTTTTCTACTGAATTCAGCAGTAAGCTGCCTTTGTTACAGGCAAAGGACTCCTGAAAGTTGCAGGGGCCTACATCATCTGGACTGTCAGAATTCCAGTGTGTTTTTCCAGGTTGCTGGCGTTTCTCACCATATTGGTCATTTAGGTCTACCTCGTCATTCCAGCCTCTTCTGCGAAGATGCTGGTGCTTGTACATCAGATACCTTCTGCCTGGATGCTGTCTTTTGGATAACTCATTCAAGTAGGTTAGCTGTGTACTGGGGATGTCAGCGAACTGATCCAACAATGACCTTCTGCCAGGATGCTGTTGCTTTCTCAGCTCCAGAGAGCTGTCAAGGTCATCTTCTATCTCTCTCTTCCCTGGATGCTGCCTCTTTTGAATGTCTCCATAAGATGTGTCTTTCTCGACATCTCTTTTTCCAGGGTGTTGTCTCTTCTCCAGGTCACTTAGGTACTTTTTCCCAGGGTGTTGTCTTTTGCAAAGCCATTCTGGCAGAGGAGCATTTGATTCTGTCCAATGAAAAGAATAATGTTAATGAGTCCCTATAAGCCTCACTAAAGAAGCTGAAACATGAATTTGTGGAGTTCTATGGTGCAGGATCATAATCTGTTGCTCATTATGCCCATTTAATTGCACAGTTAACTGGTCTTGAATTTAATCACTCTTGATGGTATCTGTCAAAACAGTTCTGAGGACATTTTTAGTAAGGATGGATTGATACATTTGGAAGTAGCTGCAGCCAAATGAGAAGACATGCAATGACAAAGCCTAATGTGTTGATTATGTATCAGATAATGGTATCAGATTCAGGTAAAGGGAGGTGAATAAAAAATCCTGAGCAGCTGGAAAAAGTCAGCTGCAGAAGCTGGGTATGGGGAAGAGCTGGAAATCAGCAAGAGACAGGGAAAGGATAGGGCTGACACACAAGTAGAAGCAGGTACGTGGACATCTGAAAACCAACTCAGTATTTCCACTACCAGTCATAACTCTACTAGTATCTATTACTCATTCTTAAGCTCTTTTTAGTATTTCAGATCTTGGATCGACATGACCAACTCTCAGCATTCATGTGAAGAGGAAGGAAGACTCTTTCTGTGGGCACTTTGGGCGAGCTCCTCTTTCCACTCTGAAAGGACTCTGTGCTCCCTATTGATGGCAGGCAGTTACGTGCTGCTGCTTGCAATCACTGACTCTGGTTTACTTCCACTGCTGTGACTAGTGAGAGCAGAGCATCTGCAAGCTAGGAGGTAGCAGACGCTCGAGCCGCCTCTGCATTCCCAGCCATGGCAAAGCCCACCTCTTTTGGGGTGTAGAAACCAGTGCGTTGAAGTAGTAGGTGAAGGGCAGCACTCCTACCTCCAGTTTAACATTAGGTACAGGGTCCACAACTGGGGAATGCCCTCCACATGTCATCTTAGAGCTTCTCTAGGGAAGTACTTGCCAGACAGGCAAGTTTTCTGTGACAGGCTTCTACCTTCTTATTATGCAGCAGCTGCTCAGTGATGGTACAGCATTGCCTAAGCGGCAGATCTTAAAGAAAGCGCCTTTTGAGAACTCTGTGTCAGTGTATTGCAGCAGACCTCCTATCCTTCCCCTCCCCTTAGTTAGAGTAATAAATATATACATTAGAACCTGGGAACTATACATTGGATCTAATGATCTCAGCCAAGTACTGTGCCAAGACAACCACATGGATGTCCCCAGTGTTATATATACCTTTATTCATCTCTTCTCCCTTTTCAGCTTTTTTGAGGACAGACTGAAGAATGAGGCTTTCAGATCTCTGCAGGATGTCATCCAGGGGACTTCTTCTCATGGTCTCTCTTCCCTCTGGAAGGGGCTGCCCCCCATTGAGGCAAACACCACATAAGGTCAGGCAGAGGAGTAGCCGTGGCAGCTGGAAAAATGGCATCGTGGGACGGGGGTTTCTGCAGCTTCCACGGGAGAGAGAACAACAGGGGAGGAGGATGGAGCAAACAAACCTAGCAATAATAGCAGTGTTTCCAGACACTGAAAAAGAAATGGCACTGCTTTAGGGATTGAAGTCTCTTACGAGGGTCCTTCCTCATTTTTGTTACTAACCTCTCAGTTTATTTTATATTCTTCAAAGAATCTGTAAGTCCCTCATAATTAAAACCAGGCACTTGTTCACTTTTCTGGCAGAATAAATATCAACATTTTAAACACCTAACTTCCTTATGCACAGATAGTTCTGAAAGCCAGTGATTTTGCTTTGCCTTCTGCCAAGAGGCAAAAGTCATTTCCCTCTTGAACTCTGTTAACTGTTACCTCACATGAAGCACGCACACATATACCTGCACTAACAATCTCCACTAGGAAATTCCCTTTGCTAAGGGTTCATTTTAAAATAATACTGGGTTTTGCACCACTTTTATTCCAACTTTAGTTAAAGCCCAACTTTAATAGTCCATTATTTTTTTAATGTCTATTTCTATACATTTAAAGTAGCCATGTGTCTGTGTATTTGACAATATAATAAGATAGCTAAGTTCCATTGGTCAGGGAGATTTCTTGCATTGGGAAAGCACCTCATATTTTTTCAGAGACATAACAATAACAACAACAACAACAACAACAAGAACACTACTACTACTACTACTACTACTACTAATAATAATAATAATAATAATATCCTCCATTACCTCTTGCCCAGATAACAAGTGTTCTTCTGTTTCTTCTAGCTAGCTCTGGAATTCCTAGCGCACTTATCATGGATTTATTTTCCAGTAAGCAGAGTTCCTTCAGTAGAACGGAATACATCTTTAATAGTAATATAGCAGTCATTTAGCTTAATTTTATCTTCAGGCATAAAAGGAATGCACAATTTTATGAATTTCTACAAATTTTTAAAATAAAGTATGAGTTTATTACCTCTTTTATTGGCAGGTTTCTATCACTTCTGATGAAGTCCTTGGATAACAGCCCTAAGAATATCATACAGGCTATTTGGCTCAGAGCAATCTTTAGAAGGAAAGTTAGTTAGAATCAGGTAAAAAGGAAATGATTTGGTGAATTACCTGGTTTGTAGTTTCAGATTTTCTCTTGATGCATCTGCAAGAGATTGTTTAGTCCTTTAAAGCTGTTTGCAACGTCTGAGCTTCAAAGTTGCCCTTTTTCTGCTACAGACACACAGAGTAGCCAACAGAACTGTTGCTAAGTTCTCTTTGGATGGCTTGTGTCTCCGTACTTATACTGTACTGCCTCTGGACCCTTTATGCAAATAGCTGTGAGGTAATCTAGGTGATGTGTTGTTTTCTTTTTTTTTTTTTTTTTTTTTTTCTGTTGTCAGAGATCTGCATTTTGAATGCATTTTAAAACTCTGGTAGTTATTTGCTGACCTCTGTATATCAATGCTCAACTCCCATAAATTGATATTTTTCCATTCTCTAAAGAGATTATGTTGAATTTTATGTAACGCAGCGTAGAGAAAAGGAGGTTTTTCTCTGCTTAACAGAAAGAAGCTTGTGTATCCTCTATTAGGCAAGGACTGTGGAGTAAATGCAGAGAGGTAGGTAATTTATTAAGCTAAGGAAGAAAAATGATGGGAAAAAAGTAATAGATTATATTTAAATAAGTTTATACCATGGGTTCTTATTCTGAATGACACTGATGTCATTCAGATTCACTTTGATGAATGAGTTTTTGGCTCACAATTCCGTATTTTCTTGGAATAGAAATAGAATAATAGTATATTAGAATATAAGTTGCACAGCATTAGATAGTAAAACATAGTTATGTTGCTGCTATGTGCTTCAAAAAACATTATACTATTGTAACTAGGAATAAGACTCCCTCTCTTGAACCCATCCATCTATTTAAGATATTCTTGATATTCTTTCACACAGTACTACTAAAAACAGATCATGCAGGGGGCACAGATAAAGAGCTAGTGGTTCTTTGATAATCTTAGTGATCCTGATGACAATATGTAGGACTAAAACTGGAGTACAAATTGCCAACAGAATTGAAGCAATTCGGGATTCTTTTATTGTTACTACATGGAAGGTTTCGACTAAGTGAAGTCAATGGTTTTCTGCTTTCCCATTTACTACCATTGTCATGAACACAAAACCACCTTCGTATGTCCTTCTCATTGCTGCCATCAAAGTGTAAGTTAAAATTTATCTTCACCAGTAAGTAGTGACAAAAACCAACAACTTGTCACCATAGCGTGAGAACACCTTTCTTGGTAGGACACTGGCATTTTAACAGCTCTCTAGGGTGCTGTGCCACCGTCTGAGACAGAAGGCATTTTGGGGATACTCTTAAAAACACTACACTTAAAAGTGGATCAGTTATGCTTATAGGTAATGTGGATCCTCATGTGGCCTGTAAAATTTCCTTAAGGCAAAAGGCATTTTGTGTCTGAACAGATGATGTACCATATAAAACTAAAAAGGGATGAAGTCAGTCGTTTGTTATCAACATGACTTATACCCATCAGAATATAACAAAAAATGGTCATCTTACAGAGGTTTTTTCCCTGCCCCATTCAACTTTATATGATGGATAAGAAAATACACAAGAAGAATTTTGTTTTCAGTTCTTTAGGAACTGAAAACTGACTTCTTTGGGGTGACTTCAGTGGAATGCAACTCTTACCTCAGTCTTATTCCATGAGAGTGTGATCATCTCCTGAATTTTGTCTTAATATAGCAGGAAAATGCATCAGTAATTGTATGTAGATGTGCTTTTTGATATAATTTGAGAAGAGCCTTGGATGTCAATGCACTTGTTCCAGATTTGCAGTGGGGACAGAGATTGGGACTTACAGCATTATAACTGCATTTGTAACAGTTATATTTAAAATGGAATATATTTTCTTTCTTGTTTGGATTTTTAAGGGAATTTGAGACATCACGCACCTTATGTGCAGAACACATCTATGGCTTTATGAAGATCAGAACTACAGAATCATTAAGGTTGGAAAAG
>NW_010512264.1:0-14733 GCF_000687285.1 Phaethon lepturus
GAGGGGGGGAAATAAAGGCTGCCGCAAATACTTCTTCGCGGACGACTTCGGGGAGGGCTTTTTTCAACCCTTGCCGGTGCCCCCGTGCCGCTAATAGGACGAACTTTAAAATCATTGGTGTTAAATTTATTAAAGTCTTGAAAATGCCACGTAGTCCTACCGTCGGTTGCAGCTAAGCCTTAATTACCTTCCCTCAGTCGACCTCTTCCGACTGCACCCTTTGTTCCCGCGTTTCATGTTGCAGGAGCAGAGGGACGTGTGTGTGCAGACAGCCCCAGTACTGCACACCGCGTGTCTGCAAGGATTAAACCGTCACTCTTTTTTCGTCAGCTTTGCGCTAAAGAGACGACAAAAATCTATTTCTCTTGAGGACTTATTTGCCGGATTAATTAGGCAAACAATGAGTGGCATTTCTCTCGTACACAGTGTTTTGCACATAAATGGCTTCTCGCAGCAGATTTGAAAGCAGTACATTGGAAATTACCAGACCGATCCGAAAATTTTGGATTAGCACATCCTTACGACCCTCAGAATTTATCACAGCCCTATCCCGCAGTTTTATGGACAAACTTCTAACTCATGTGCGCAAACTACAGGCTCTGCGGATTAGTTGTGGATAATTTATTAACAGCGTTGCAGACTGCCAGTGATCCATAGACCAGAGTGTGGGAACTGGTGATACAAACATACAGAGGAGTCATTATAGACTTGGCAGATACCTATGTTAGATACTACTTCTTTTTTTTTTTTTTTTTTGAAAGAGGCAATGCTAACAATGTTTTCTTCTTCTTTAGAACAGCCCATAGACTCTTTTACGTTTATCTGCATACTCACAAGGAGCCTCAGTTTGATATCTAATCTAAAGGTCAGTGTCTTTGATGTTTCAGCGCACAAATATAGGTTATATATGGAAACAAAGTACCGCTGTGGTGTTTATAGAAGAGCACCAAAATGGCCTGGCAACCAGAGGGGATGATTTATGAAAGACTCTGTCTGTGTGTGTGTCTATATGTGTATTTATTTGGGAGTAGGGAGACAGTGTAAAAGGTAGACAGGAGAGAAACTATCTTTCTGAGAGCACAGGGGATAAAACAAAGAAAGGAAAAGCAACGTTGAAGATTTTAAATAAATCCTAACAGTGAAATATACTAACCAGTGAAATAGATAATGTCCCCAAAGGAAGTTCTTAAGTCCCATTGCACAGGACTTGAAAATTAGTCTGGAAAAAGCACCAAAAATAAATACTGTGGGGAATGACTCCATTCCGGCATTGGAGTGGACTGAATGACCTAGTAAGTCTTTTCCGTTGCGTAACTTAGTTCTGTGAAGATTTGTGGTAGAATTCGAACTACAAAGCTTTTACCCAGACGTGAATACGTTCTACGTTCACTGTAGATACTCAATTTCTCCTCAAGTAATTTAAATAACAGCTTATTTATTTGTTTAGTGCATTGTGTAAACATTCAGATAACATTAAATACATGTATTTCTTGCTTAGTAGACTGTGTGTGATGAGAAACAGGCAATACCTATTAAAATCTGTTGTAGACTTTTGTCATAGCCTTAGTACTGTATTACACAGTGTATTTTTTACAGCTACTTTCATACAAAACAGCTTAACGTTTCACAGTCAATTATAATTTGTAATAGAAATTGGATGCAGAGTCAGTATTTTAGTCGGGCAGCATCCACATTATAGCAGCACTAAGGTGAAAAATGTACAAAAGGCCAGTGGCTACGTGCCATACTTCAGATTTTCAGAGAGAACAAATGAGCACGGGGAAATGAAGCTGAGGCTTAGGGAATAGGATTGGATTGTTTTATTAGAGAGAAGGCTAGGAGTCACAGGCCAGGGAGAGGGAAGATGAGTCCTGAAATGGAATTTGCAGAGAAGTAGCCGGTTAGAGACATAAGGATTCTGCGGCAGAAGCGGGGGTGAGAGGGGGGTTGTTGTCCAATGTGAAAGGAGAGCAAGAAGCACGGTGCTGGATGAGCAGAAGGAACAGGCCAGAGGTAAGATCAGATAGCCCATACTAGCAGGATGATAAAGAAGACTAAGAGGCAGAGCCTGTACCGGCTGGTGAAGTGAGGAATGAATCCATGAAAGTTTTCAAAGCCGGGGTTAGGTGTATTATCCTCAGGGGAGGAACGAGGAAACGTGCTGCTACATTTTTGACAGAAAGGAGCTTGAAGAGGAATGACCCTGAAAACTCACCAAAGAAGTTATCAGACTGTATTTGGGAGTTGACGTCTGGTAGATTTAAAAACTGCAGAGGTGTGGAAGGAGAAAATAAATGCACTAGGACACGATGAAAGCCTGACATCTTGATCATCAGGCCGAGAGACGTTTCAACAAACGAAGAACGTGGGCCACTGGAGCTACAAGTGAAGAGAGTATCCCTAAGAACTCCTCTGTGTGTACCAGAGCAGGCAGCTGTGGTCTCTTGCTTTCCTGACTGTCCTTCCTCACTCGTAATTCCTTGTAACAGTGATTACTTACCTTACAGGGTGCCCTGAGGACTGTGTTTGTTAAGCATATTGAGATCAAGTGTAATGTGATTAAGAACATCTGCATTAGATTTAAGCGTGTGTATTGCAAATAACTACTATTAAAGCAGACCTTCCAGTGACTGAAACTGCTCTCTTCTTTGGGACTAGACAAAAGAAAGACAGTCCAAAGAGTAACACACAGGTCTCAGCTTTATCTGCCTTACCTGAAAAAAACCAAACAAAACCAAAAACAAACAAACAAAAAACCCCAAAACAAACAACCCTCCCATCCCCCAAAAGCTCTGTGCTTTCAAACCCTTTAAAACGGGGATGGCCGCAGACTTTCTATCTTACTCCCTGAACAGCCACGGGGATGTGAAAAAAGACACAGTGCACATTTTGTTATTCTAGTTGAAGAAGTCCTGAGTCTTTAGGAGATGCCCAGGCATCCTTCTGGAACCTAAGGTATTCTGTGGTGTCCTGGAACCAGAAGTGCTATTTTTTCAGCCATCTTCCCACAGAAATACTATTAAAAACTCTGGAGGAAATGCTGTGAGCATCACTGGTTCTACAGAGTGTATTCTAGCTCATATTCATCAAGAATGCCCAATAGAATGTTTCAGAATTGTACTTAAAAGACATGGATACTTATGAATTATTTCATACTCTGGACCACAGAATAATATTTTGAAGTGTACATAATCCTCCTTCCCTTTCTCTCCAGATTTAAAATTTAGGAATAAATTGTAGAATTTTTATTATAAAATAGTGCTTTTTCATTTTACAGTTCTAGAATTATAGGTGCACAAATGTAATGTCCTCAGAATTAAAACACTCATGTTAAAATTTTGCTCAAAACAAAGCCTTATAGCTTTTGAACAGTGTTGTTGGGTTTTAATTTTAATGATGAAGTTAGAAGTTACCTGTGAGTACATTGATATTAATAAGAAACATTAAAATGCAGTGTTTTTATTTGGAAAAATGAATTTGTCTGAACTATTTCTAGCTGTAAATCTTTTTATCTAGGACTGCATTTTGCTGGTTAAAATGATTCCTCTGAAGTCAAATAAAAATTTGTAATCAAATGCAGACCAACTTTCTCTTGTATTGCTATTCCAAATGGTGAACTAGTTCTGAAATATGGTCTGTTAGCATATTATTAATGAAAACATTTAGCACTGAGGTCAAGGCTTTTGGGGAAAAAAAAAAAGTGTACTTTTTCAGGAGGATATCTGCTGTCCACTCTTCCTACTTGTTTTTGGTAAAAAAAAAAAAGTTTATAATTTGTCTTTCAGGGGGAAAATATTGTTGACAAGAATGCATTGCTAGCACACCAAGTAGGTGGACAATGGCTTCATGGCTTCTACATGATTACTTTGCAAGGAGTAGGTGTGAGAACTGTGCCTGTGTTGAGCACTAGCCTTATCCCATCCCCAGTTCCACAGGCTTCAGGGTGAGGAAGAATGCCAGAGCATGACCCTAAGCAGAAAATATGAAGCCCTAAGTATTATCTGCCCAACATTTCAACATGTTCACATACTTCAGAATGATCAGAAACTTCCAAGGATACGTTGCTGTAGTCACACACAGTGTCACAACAACTCAGGTTGCAGATCATTTTTCCTAAATTCAGTTCTCCAGAAGGTACTTACAGAAAGAGCTTTGAGGAAAATGTGATTGTGTTCCTTTTATGCCGCTCTATTTTAGCCTTATTAAAAGGAGAAACTATGCATCTGAAAAGAAAAACATGAAGAGGAGACCCCATTGCCATTACTTTGGAGAGCTGAGATGTGGAGAATGAAAAAGCCATTGGTCTCAGTTTTACTACCACAATGGCCTTTTATGAGAGGGATTAGATACGCCTAGAGCTGGTGCAGCATTCAGTGCTGCCCTGGACAACAATCTGGAAAGAAAGACGATAAAAATCAGTTTGTCATAAGGTTAAATCACCACAGACTTGCAAGATTGGTTTTTGAGATTGTTTTTCATTTGGGGAAACAAGGAAAAACAGAAAGAAAGAGAGAAATATGGCTTAAAAGCTGTTTGGTGGGGTTTTTTTAACTTCTCTCTCTCTCTCTCTCTTTTTTTTTTTTCCCTTTCCTGCAAGATGTAGCATTCAGAAAACATGTTGAGCGAGTTGAGACATTAAAAAGATCAGTCTTTGGTTGCTGAATGAAAGACTGTTGTGCGTGTGACTCACATACTAAACAGAAATCTGCCTTCAAAGCCTATTTTACTGCCTAATTATATATACACAAAATGTAGCTGTCTGTTTCAATCAAATCCTAGGAAAAAGAATAAAACTCCTCTTAAGATGCAATTTTCATGCTTTTTCATAACCTTAGAACACACACTGCTAATGCAATAGGGGGAAGTACAGCTGTAAGGTCCAGATAAGGCACCAGTAATTGTTTTTCTTTTAATTATTACTTTATAAAGACATTATACCTCCTACTCAGAATGAGGAAAATTAGTGTCCTCTCTTTTTTTTTAAAAGGTTTTCCTCCCCGCCCCCCACTTCTATCCACCCTACCCCACCCCCCAAAAGCTGCTTGTTATGCATTTCAGGAGCAGCCAGCAGCTATGGAAGGTACTTTTAAGCAGCCTCTGTTAACATCAAGCTTTCAGGAAGGGATCTAGGAATTCCAACCCTCTACAAACCTTTGTATTGCACTGAGCACTCCATATGAACAAAACCAAATATAGAGTGAAAGAATGCACCATAAAATATAAAATAATCGCTGGCAATCAACTCTCTTGGAAACTTTCAAGCTGGACAACATGTGTGAGCCATTTCTTTTATGAGAGTCAAAAACCCCCAAACTGATTTTAGCTCTTCCTGCAGTAATGTGAGTATGTGCATGTGTGTGACTATATGGATATACATACACATATACAATTTTTTAAAATCATCTACTATTCAGAGGTCTTTTTTTAACGACTTCAACTGTAAAATTTGATAGGCCATTACTAATTTACATCCTCTTGTAGATACAAATCATTAAAATGAAACGATGTTTTAATGGCTTATCCAATATATATCTAATTACTTCTTAAAAGTTTCTTGCTCTGAAGACATCACTGGGTGTCTCCCTGGGAGACTGGAGCGGTAGAGATAGACGTTTACTCTGCAAATCGCTGTGCCAGTGGAAGAGGTACTGCCCATCATCTGCCTGGGATGGTGCATCACATTCTCCCTAACCTGAACACTCCCTAGAGCATCCTAGCCAAAATGACAAATATTAGCAAAATTATTTTCCCCACTGTTTAAAGTAGCTGAACGTGCTTAGGCAGAAGTGAGTTAGAGGGGTTCTTACTGGCAGAGGTGAAGTTTAGCAGCTTCTGGGAAGAGGCATGGGAGTATGGTGATAAACAAATCACAACAGATTTAGCAAATAACTCTATTTCATCTGCAATGGTTGTTTACAGCCTAACAGTCATATCCTGAAGCTGCCTCTGTTGTTGTTAAGCCATTGATTCTAGCAGAATATTCTTGCTAATTACTAGAGGGAATAAGGTCAAAACTGGTCACTGAAAATTTAATTCAAAACCACGTTTTCTGTCCCAGCCACTGGCATTACTTGTGCTCACAAAAAGGCTGATCTCTCCAAAACTGGGCAATGTCTGTTAATTACAGAATTAATTAGATAAGGGGCCCGACATGTTCTGCTGTGCAATGTATGTGCGTTCAGCCAGAAGAAGTATTCTGGCAAACTTTTCTCCCACCTAATCAACGTCGAGTAATGTGAACTCTGACATAGTGCAGCGATGGGGTGAATGGGTAAGATTTAGGAGTTCTGGTTGGTGGGGCGAGAATGCCTTGGCGAATGGGTGCCCAAACGACATGGATTGAGTCTTCTCTCTCCCAGGCTGGTTACAAAGGAGGCTTGTTGAACATAACGACTGTACTTTAGCCAGACAATAGGTATGCTAAGGAGATTAGCTGAAGCTACTTCCCTTACCTGCCTGCAGGGAGAGAGTTTGGAGAACAAACACGTAACAAAAGACTTACGGATCAAGTGCAAAGCAGGCAGGGGTGTGACTTTACAGCGCACTAACTACTGCGCTCGTTCTCAGATGGGCATCCTTTGTGCGCGGTGAGGGTGCAGCGCAGCCAGACACTTGAGCTGCGCTAACAGCTTGCCGCTGCCAAAAGGGGCAGTCCCATTCTTCAGGCCCTGTTTTCCCACTTTTTCTCCAGCCCTTCAAGCTGTGTGGTCTCATCCTCTCCATTGCACAGCTCTGGCACTCATTTGACCCCTAAGAGAGTCAGTGGAGTTTGTTAAGCCAACAAAAAACTGTTGACTGTTTTGTGGGGTTAGTTTGCTGCTGGCTCAGTGAGCTGAATCAGCTCACTCTGCAGTCAGAGGGGCAGTTGTGCCACCCCTGAGGGGGTCACTGGCAGTATGCAGGTTAGGTGGGAGTGAGGGAGAGGAAATTGAGGGCTGAACAGAGCAGTAGTACCCCTTTCAGTCGCAGTAAACCATGAAATTTGGTTATGCAATTTCATCTAACTAGACTGTAAGGACAGAGACCTGCATCTTCTCAGACCCAGTACTGTCCCAGCTGCCATCCCCAGATCTGCCGGCTGAATTGCCAAAAAACACATCTTAAATATTGACCAATCCAGTTCATCTTGCCAGGAGCAGACTAAGAGAGATTCATGAAAGTATCTCATTCAGGAGAACGGCGAAAAACTTTTGGTACCTCGGGATAGAAACCACTTCCTCTGGCATGGCTGCAGTAAAAAGATATGATCTGCCTCTGTCCTTAGAGCATCCACACTGTGAGGGATTTAGCGCAGAAGAATGACTGTACTATAAATTCACAATGTTATACTTTGCAGTAACTTCCTCACTGAAAAAAAAAAAAAAGAGCAAAGAGTTCAAGGTGTTGGAGCAGGGACTCTCAGAGACGCATGGGAAATCCTAGGCAAATGAGGGGCAGAAATAAGCCTGCTGTCATAGCAGAACAGAGGGATTTGGCTGTTAGATCAACGTATGTAATAGATGATGAGCTGAGCTGAAGGCAATAAATGGTTTGGAAGACAAATGGTTTGGAAGAGTCACACAGAATATTCTGGGCCAAGCCATTGACTACGGAAGAATGTTCCAAAATGGTAAGAAATAGTGAGTAAGAAAATAACTGCAAGAGTTACTGTTTCTTGTCTTGGTCTGAGTGTTGTTGTGAAATTCATTGGGCAATTTTAGAAACCCAAAGTAAATCTCTGTATGACTTCTTTCAGATACAAGGAACCCAACACAAAGTCACCTGATTTCTTGCTCTGTTGCCAACTGGCTTCTCCCCTGTCTTCTGGGCAGGCTACTTATTCATTGAAGCATTGCATGCCTATCTCAGACTCACCCATGGGGACTACCTTGTGCTATATCTCGCTTGGTCTTCAGTGCATCAGTCCAGGATGCATTCTGTGGCACACGTGGAGCCACAGATGCATATTTTTTCGCAGAGGATTTCAACACTGTTATTCTTCATTGTGAATTTAACAAAACCAGAACTTTTCAGTGTCATTCTTGACACATCTGCTTTGTCTCTTCAGCTCTGAAGTTGAGCATGGAGAAATATCTCTAAGAAGCATAGACTCACTATTAATTCCAATCCTGTAATGGGATATCAGTCATCCAATCAATCAATCAATTAAAAAAGAAAAGGATTCAGAAAAACATTGTCAGGTTGTTACAGTGGTGGAACTTTAACTGTAGTAATACTACCAACCCAACTTAATACTATAGCATCACCTAAAGCCAATGGGACAGGTAGTGGTGCAATTTAGTCTCAGGTAAAGCTAGTAGAAACTCTGATTTCCAAGGGCAATGTTGCACATGCAGTTTAATATACTGCAGGTGTGCAAGGCCCTGTCAGTTGACTTTAAACTTGCATTTATGAAGTTTTTGGAAACAAATAGTCTCAAAGACAGAAAAGAGGGACCAAAAGCTTTTTTGTTTGTTTTCTTACCTCTTATTTTCCACAAAGAGTTGAAAAAAACAGAGAAAGTGTGGTTTATTTCTCAAACAGGGGTTGATAGATAACCCTTCAGAATATGTGGCAGAAGCCCAAATATGACAGAGATATCTAGTAGACAAACTACTAGAGAGGCAGGTAGTATGGACAAGTGCAAATTCAAGTGTCATGCATGAAGTCTGTGGCAGAACTAGGAGCACAGTCAAAATCATTGGATTCCTAGCCATTTTGTAAGAGAACACCAGGGTATGGGTTTGGAAAGGACACTGTACTAGAAGTCCAAATCCCTGCCATTGCAGAAAACCATGCAATAAATACTTTAGGAGGTGCACAGAATATGTATTCTACATACTACTGAAACATTGTAGGCCGCAGAATTCATTCCCAAGTCCTAAACAAGAGAACTATATTTAAACAATGAAAGCCACGCCTATAGCATGTCCCAGGAAGGCAGCAGACTTTTTTTTTCCCCCCAATGTTGTAAGCCTCTGCAGCAGAGGGGAACTTATTAGAGAAACCTCCCAGACAACCACTGGAAAAAGGCTAATTCTATAGAGGAACATCAAGAGTACATGCCAATCAGATCTGAGTAAAGATTGTTTCCAGACATCAGTTTGGCATAAAGTTGTGGAAAACACACACGAAACAGATGTCTCATAAATTTCATTGCTACTAGAAGCATCTCCTGCCTTCAACTGTGACCAGTGTTTCTGACGATCCGTAAGAGAAACATTCTTTTCTAAGTGCAGGGAAGAATTAGGCTTTCTCACTGCTTTATGGGCTGGTCTACTACAAAAAGCCCACTCTTGCTCAGTGAAAGTTCACAGAGAAGGAGTGTCTGAACCCTTGCAGAAACCTTATGATTCTCCTAAAGCTTGCAGTTTGGTGCTAGGCGTCCTTTTTGGGACGAGGGTCTTGACCAAGATGAGATGCCACTTACCTTTTCTTCAGAACACAGCCTTTCCTGTGGAGGACCCTGAGGTGGCGATATCCCTCCGGCACATCACAGAAGTCAGGTAGGGAGTGCAGGACTTTCCAGGGAGAGGAGGATTGCCTTCAACACTCAGTCCATCCAGCCCCAGCCAGGAGCCTGTCTTGTGCTCCGATGAGACGACTGTGTGAGAGGGTGTTTTATTTATTTCTGTGACTCCGTTGAGCTGTATTAGCCCACAACTTTACACAGCTACAATTAAGGCAAGCCCAGATTTTGGCTGTTGGCTGTATGAAAAAGCTTCCTGTTACCATTGAAAAAAAAGAGCATTTGGTGTTGCAGGCCATTGCTAGGCCATTATTATGGCAAAATAATGTTAATCTGTGTGCTTTAATTTTATAGTTCAGCAGTTTAGTTTCCATTCCTGTTGCTGAATTGCCTAGTTTCCTACTTTTTTAAAAAAAATGAATCTAGTGGTTCTTGACGCTTCAATATATTCTCAAGACAGAGATAACTTACTGTAAAACTCATGTCACCATAGGTTTTTCTCCTTGGGGTTTTCAGTGGGAATTATTTGTGCTTCAATTATCTTTTATGACTGTGTAAGACAATAAAAACTAACAAAAGTTTAATGGAAGTTTACAGGAATGGACGAAGGAATTGTTACAGTCTACCATGTAGAACATAAAAGCGCAGTGTAAATAGCATCTTTTACGCTTGCAGTGACACCAGCATGAAATATGAAGCATTATGGTGCTAATGTATGTGCACTTACAGAAAGAAGGATAACTGATTTTAAAAACTCTTTGATTATTAACTTTTCTGCCTTAAAATGTTGCAGGATTTTATTATCTGTTTTTTTAAAAATCCCAGAAGCCTAATTTGAGTTACATGAGAATACATTAATACATTTTTAAAATTTATGAATAAATAAAGAAGGGGGAAAAAAAATCTCCTACAATCTAGAAAGGATTTTAGTGGTTTTATTTAAAACTTGTAAAAAAAGGGTTAGATGAAGGAGACAGCAACAAAACCTTAAATATAGATGAGCTGACAACAGCATAGCAGGAAAAATTTCATGTCATTCTGAAAGCTTGCTACAGCACTGCTAACATATTTTGTTACAGTGCTCTCTTAGTCCTTCACCAAATGCCTAATTTCAGATCCGCTTCACGTGCTTTCCTTGCAGGGTTTAATGTACGTGATTAATCTTGACTCGGCTTAATACTGCTAGGAATGTGGCAATGACCTCAGCTGAACACTGGCAAAGTGATTAATGTTACATGAACTGGGATATTTTTTACTCGGGATCCTGAATAAACACAGACATGCTGTATTCCGTTACAGACCTTTGCTCAATTGAAAATGTACTGTGGTTTCAAAGAGTAATGTTTCAGATGCAATAAACAACGTTAGAGGAAACATGGCTCTTGTTAAAGAAAATGCTGTTTCAGGCTAAAGTCCCAGTGATCATAAAAGATATATGATGCAATAAACAAAATGAACCACAGGCAAGACAGGTCCATTCGATGACTAACCACTGATTGAATTTTCCAACACTCCTAGACATTCTGCGAGATAAACTATTCACAAAAGGTCCCTATTAAATACAAGGTTGTAATTTCTTTTTTATTTTTATAGTGAGGTCCACAAACTGTATGAATGTCCCCTATTGGTTGTTTGTGTTTTTGAATTTTTTTATGATATGGGAAGACAGGCAAACAGTTACTATGATTGTCAAATGTCTTAAATCAAGTAGAGAAAAAGCAATACAACACAGTTTCCATGGCAACACATTGTAACCTAGTACCTCTGGATTATGAACCAGCTCACATCTATGATCATTATTTGTTGACAAGCATAAATTGAGCCTAAAAGCATTAATTTCAGAGATAAAACTAGAATGTTGAGCTAAGTAATAATAATGTTTAAATATTTCTGAGGTAGTGGCAGCAAATCAAGGCTAGTTATGTTTCCATTTACATAATGTTAATAAGCTAAATGAAAATGCTTTTATTTTAAACCCTTTCAGGAAGGATGTAACAAATACGTACATCTCCAAACCTGCAAATAGTAATTGACACGTATTCCGTGCTGCTGAAGGAATACAATAGGACCAATTATAAAGAATGATGTACAAGACAATGTAATTAAATAATATGATTTTTATTTTCAGGTGTTTGACAAAAACCTGGAGAAGAAAAGAACAAATATTTGAACACCTGTTTACTAACACCATCTCCCTCTTCTGCACACTGTTTTCCCTATTGTCCACTGGACTTTTTGTAGGTCGCTATAAAACACTAAAGCAGAAAAAGGGAAATGAACTTTGTTGGCAGAATTTATGTATGCCTGTCATCACCACATACATTTCAAAAGCGTAAAGGTGATCGCTTTGTCTGTTTTCCACAACTCAGTAAGAATTGACCAAAACTGTCAACAAGGATAGCGAGTCTGTTCCTGAGTGCTTCTCGCTCTTACTGCTAGTGTTCACGATCACCCCGGAGCCGGAGCCCTTGGAACTGCAGGTCTCCATTCACGGAGGCTCCAACAGCCATTGCAGGAACATGTTGGACTTATGGCACATTCCCTCACAGCTGCTCTGCAACCTTCCAGGTGTCCCTGGAGCTACCTGGGCAGCGACGATCAGTTACCTTCACCAAGCAACGGAGAGTAGCCCGTGTACTGGGAGCCTGATCCTTCCATCTCTCTGTGCGTGCAGAGAAACCTTGCCCCACGCCTTTCAATCACTTGAGATCATCCTGTTTCTAGGGAGGATCCAGTTTGTCAGTCTCTGGCTTTTCTCCCCGAAAGTTAAGGTCTGTGAACTTCTTTAGAAACCTTCTGGTGACTTATCAACAGGCAGGAAAGGATATTCATTTTTGTTGTCGCTGAATCAAAATCCTTGCCGTTCAAAGGCTTCAGTACAAATTTCTTACAGGGCTGTATGTCTTGAATATTGCCTTGATATTGTCGCTGGAGTTAAGAGAAGAGACTTGGTAAGATCCTAAACAGAGATTTGTACTTCTACGAACTTGGGACCATAGCTTAGGGAGCTATTTAAAGAAAATTATTTGTTCCCCCTTTCGTTAAAAAAAAGTCATATTTCCCCCGCTGGAAAGGGCCAGTTCAATAAACATATACAATGGAAGCACACAGTATGACACAGCCATTTACGGCTTTAGAGTCTCGTTATGTGAATGAATAAATCCTTCTTAAAATGCTGATTTTTGTTTTTTCTGGCTAGATGGCAACAACTTTGTAGACTTTCCTATAACATTTTGTAAAAAGCTCGTGCCAATTGCAGACATAAGTGACTTACAGAGGTCTACCTAGCAGAACACACCTACTCCTTCACAATCATTATTAGGTAAATATCCACTTGAAGACCTTTAAAAATACAAGCTTCTTGGGCTTCTTTATGTAGGACAACTGCTGTGACATGTCTTAATGTCTATAAAAAATGCAGTAAGGGCATAATGGTCTAATTCTGACCATCATTACACCTTACACATTTTGACATTTTCTACAGCTTAGGGAAAAATAAGAGAATTTGCTTTCATACAAATACAGTGGAACTGGAATTTTGTATTTTAAAGATCACAGACATTCCCAGATATTGTCTGGATAGCTGAAGGGCAACACCAACCCCTTAAGGGACCAGGGGGAAGTTGGAGTAAGAAAATTAGTTGCACCTATTTTTGGAAAATTTTGTGCAGGGCTGAGATTCTTATAAGTTCAGTGATTCACTGAATGATTTATTGTGCTTGAAAAGAATCTTCAGTACAGAGGGAACAAAATTATATTTAAAAATCAGAGGCATGTAGTTCTTTTCACTTTACCAGTTGCCTACCATAAATAAACTTCATGAGGGGGTGAAGAATTAGCAATTAATCATTGTCATTCTAGTGTGGGCACAGTCAGACCATGCCTTCTTTTTTTTTTTTTTGTGAGGTGCAATGGCACCAGTAAAAATTAATGGAAAAGTAGAACCTCTGGGCAGCAGGTTACTATTGAAGCAAAACCTTTTTCTCATGACCTCTCTGTGATCTGAACACACTGTCCATAACTTGAATCTCTCTGTTTCAGACAGAATAAGAACCCTGCTTGGATTGTTCCTCCTGTACGAGTAGCTGCCTCAGGTGCTAGAAGTCCTTAGCTTGGCACCTCTGCATCAAACAATGCCTGAGATGTGCTCCAGTTTCCACAAGAGAAGCCTTCTTGCTCTGTGTTCTGCTGTTACATTGGATCTCAAAACCTTTACCTTTCTTGCATATTGCATCTTCTCTGTAATTTGCTAATTATGAGGTGACTTTGGAGGTAATAAAAGCTAGAATTTTTTGATAGAATCTGAATTCTGAGCATAACTTCTGAAGCATATTCCTATCTAAATGAGGGATCCCATAATCCTTTATGTAGATAGATACTGCTACAGTTCTCAAGACAGTACTGTGTTCAAGCATTACAATGATGGTCAATGTATAAAAACTTATTCAGATTAGATAGTTATATATTTTTCTCAACTATTTTACTAAGAAAAGAGAGTGTAGAAGAAAGAGAACTATAAAGGGTGAACCTGGTAGCATCAAGGATGGGCTTTCTTCAGAAAGGACTAGTCTGTTGTACTCTGTAGGGTGATTCTTGGGCTGTATTGCTTGAAGGAGATGCTTGTGAATTCAATGATACGATCAAGTATTCTTCAACACTCTTCAACAGCGTTAGCAGTCACAAAGTTTAGTTTCAGTGTCAGCGGCTGAAACGTCTCTCAAGGATCTGGTGCTTCTTTTTCAGTGGATACCATCGTTACTTGCCTTGTTTTACAGCTTGATCTGCTTGCTCCATGATGGTGCAAATTCTGCTGGTTTTCAGCCGTGAAGTTAGCGTGGGCCTGTCGCACTGGTACTTTTTGGGTTTTTTTTTGTCCAAAGTGTGCCTTCCTCAAAGTCAGTAGTTATCTGGAAGTAAAAGCAGAATAACGTAACTGTGGATTGGAAAAGCACAGGAACATCTCTTTTGCTCATTAAATTCCCAGTTAAACACATCATTGGTCCAAATCACTTGCAAAGGCCAGCGCAAGGTCATGTAGTTTATGTTACTTAGGCAGAGTAGTTTATAGTTGGCCTAGCTGTCCTGCTGAGCAGATGATATGCAAACAGGAAATGTATATGTACGTTTTTAAGGGGCCAAAGCAAAATCCACAGGAAAGCTTTGGGCTGCAGGAAGTGTTTAAGGTTTGCCACATAATACATATTTAGAGACTTAAAGGTTGGAGGACCATAATAGATCTACTAAGCTACTGTGTTAACTTTTTTCTTTTCTTTTCTTTTCTTTTC
>NW_010512265.1:0-1569 GCF_000687285.1 Phaethon lepturus
GATGGTTGGACTTGATGATCTTAGAGGTCTTTTCCAACTTTAATGATTCTGTGATTTTATAACAGTCTCCCGAACCAACTCATATTCTTCAGGAAAGTCAAAGAGACAACATGGTGGTTACAAATCAGAAAACATAATTTAGAGTCCTCATTGACAATTCTCTGAAATATCAGTTTGTGCATCTTCATCAGTGATGTGGAGAATGATCTTTCAGAAAAAGGTAATTGTATTTTTAAGGCTGGATTCCTTACAAAGAAATTAGGTTTATGTGATGCTGCTTTTTGTACACACATCAGTAAACATGCATCTGTTTGGCCCTCCTCCCAAATTACTTTCAAGATTGTTGGCTATTTTAAACCAAATTGGTTCCTGGCAGAATTTCATTAAAATAAGTCTACTACTATTTGCATTTATTTGAATAGACTTCTCTGTGAACACTTGTTGTCAATGGAAAGATGAAAAGTTTTTTCATTACTCCTTGATATACAAATAATTGATGAAGGTTTATTATTTTCTAATAACATGAATTAATTAGGATACTACACAAAAATTGTGGAAATTATAAAAATATAAGAAAATACAGCTTACAGGGCTTTAATCATTTCTTCCTCCATCTTCTGTAGTGAATCAAGTAACAGAGGAAGTGTAGTATCATAATATTGGTGCTGATGTAACTGTGCTCCTTTCAGTGCCAATACATATTGATTATGCAACATATGAAGTTTCATAGTGGCTTTGTCACACCGATCTTTGGCTTTCTCAGTCTCCTTTCCTGAAAAGAAAGAAAAAAAAGAAAATGCATATGGTGATTTTAAAGTATATAAACATCAGTACTTGTGGTTGACATAAATCTAATAGATTCATGATAAGTGTGCACTTTGTTCCACAATAATACATTTAAACTATATCTCTGAAGAAGCTAAAATATTACAATTCTCGGGTCACTAGTAAGACCAAATGTCTTAGTATTCTTATGCAAGACTAAGAAAAAAATGCTGCATTTTCTTTGAGCAGAAATGTGAGAATACTTTATCTGAAAGTATATGAAAACCATCATCTGCATAAGTATAAAAATAATATATCTATGAAGAATGAAATAAAAACCACTCAAACACATGACTATCACAAATGCTAATCTTTTATCTGTCTCAGAGTAAATAACATGTTTTAATGAAGAAAGTAAGAAATTTCCTACTAGGTCAGATCCATGATCCATTTAGACCAGTACTCTGTCTCCAGTAGTGATAGCAGGAACTGCTTTTACGGAAAGCATGTGTATTGGGTTTGCATGGCAAGGTTTTGGTAGCAGGGGGGCTGCAGGGGTGGCTTCTGTGAGAAAATGCCAGAAGCTTCCCCTATGGGAGAGAGGTGGTAGATGCCCCATCCCTGGAAACATTCAAGTTTAGGTTGGACGGGGCTCTGAGCAACCTGCTCTAGTTGAAGATGTCCCTGCTCACTGCAGGGGGGTTGGACTCGATGTCCTTTAAAGGTCCCTTCCAACCCAAACTATTCTAGGATTCTATGATTCTATGTCTGATTGATAGAGCCAATGCCAGCCAGCTCCAAGAC
>NW_010512266.1:0-7573 GCF_000687285.1 Phaethon lepturus
TAAAGGGTTTTATGATTCTATGATTCTATGTAAGTAAGGAAAGCATTAGAAACTGTAAAGGAGAAAGGATCCAATGAAGAAGCAGCTCCTTATCAAGGTAGGTACTTATCTCTCTTTCTCCACACTGATGCATAAGTCCCACATGGTGAGTCGTTGGTTTATTGCTTTGATTGTATGGTCAACACACACATCTTCCTGCCCTGGAGCAATCAAGAGTCTGAACAGAAGCACTGTTACTACCCTCCTTTTTGCCTTGATAAGGATTTGGATGAGTGGGTAGCAGATGGGTTTCCTTTCTCTCTCAGATGAAGACTATTAGTGACCGCTGCAGGTGCAAATCCTTCCGCCTGGCCACGGCAAGGAGGAACAGGGCTGCTGGGGGACTGGCTGCTCTCCTTACAGTAGGGTCATGCTCAGTTCTACTAGCTGGTTGGTAGAGGGAGGATTTGGTTCCTCTTTGGGCTGCTTAGTCTCATTCCAGATTTCACCCTTACTCTCTCCTTATTGGCCTTTCTCTCTTCTCTTCAGCTGTGTGGTTTATGGACTTTGTTCCCAAGGAGAAGCCTCTTGTGCTGTTATTACACTTGGGAACCTGCTGCTTCCTGTCTTCAGAAAGTGGGCCAGCTAGTTCTGGTCCTTTCTTAAAGCTTGGTGACAGACTTTGTAGCTCACTTCCCTGATGGAGAGTAGAACAGGAATTTCAACCTCCTTCCACCTTTCAAAATTCCAGATGATACGGTAATGTCACCTTGTTTGGGGTTTCTCAGTAGTCAGGGGATGAGATGGTGCTTCAGGGTTTGCATTTGTTCTGCAGCTCTTGCTTTGCCATTAGTACATCTGTCAGACATTTCAGAACTCTCAATTTGTGCCTATTTGGGGCTTTGTGGTCATCCTCTAGCTAGCTGTGTCTTGCGTTTAGTAGAAAATGAATCCACAACATCTAGGCCACAGAGAAGCAATGCTTGTTGCGAAGATACTGTGATAATGTGGGCAAGAACAGCTGCAAGCAAGTCAGAAAAAAATCTTATCACTGCAAACTGATGAAGCCTTTCTGACACCATAAATCTGTGGAAATTCTGGAGCTTGGCTCCAATTGACTAAGGCTACACTCTGGCTATTTCCTGTGGTGCTCCTGAAATGGAAACTTTCTGCTCTTCAAACAAGAGCGTTGGGTGGAAATGCACTGTAGCTAATAGACATAATGACATCACATAATCTCTGTTGCAGTTAAATCTACATAAAGTAGTTATTTTTCAGTTATTTGTTCTTCATCTGGAGGAGTCGGGGTGCAATATTAAAAACTTGCTGCTCTGCAGGTTAGGATATTCTTTTCAATCTCCAGGCTATGCCACTCATGTCCAGTTAAAGCTCATATGTTTTTGTGCCAATTCAGTTTGAATAACAGCTCCCTTCTCCTCCTCTTTTCCCAGCCACCAGGATAAACCCCATGATGTAAACCAGTCCCATTTCCCTGTTTACATACGGCCAGACTAAGCAAGTCCAGCATCCTCTGGGAGGGAGGGCTCTTCACCCCCTCGATCAGCCTAATAGCTCTTCCCTGTTCTGTCCATGCTTTCATCTTTCTTTTGAATGGTAAACAGTCTTTCAGTTGCGGCTTCGGCAGGGTATTGTGCAACAGCATTAACTCTTGTTGATTTGGCAGGTGTTCCTCTCATGCAGCCCGGAACCACACTGTCATGTCTCAAAATAACAGTACCCAGTTAATGTCCCCCAAT
Source organism: Phaethon lepturus (assembly GCF_000687285.1). Taxonomy (NCBI): domain Eukaryota; kingdom Metazoa; phylum Chordata; class Aves; order Phaethontiformes; family Phaethontidae; genus Phaethon; species Phaethon lepturus. The sequence goes on from NW_010512266.1 coordinate 1,737, forward strand.
TTTCCTCTCTTACCCAGTGCAGTCATTTCCCCTTTAACAGTTCTTGTCTGCATCTCACCTAATAACTTGTCATGCATTACCCTATTAAATACTTCGCTGAAGCCTAGACAAACTACATCTGCCCATTCTCCTTTCTGCAAAAGTCAATTATCGAAGACAGCTGTGAAGTTAGTCTGCGGTAAAGTGTTTTGCTAAGCTCATTGTGTATTTCAACTATATTTGCATCCTGAGTTATTCTTTCTGTCAAAGCACATAATAGAAAGATCTGTGTGTTGTTGAGGTCAGGCTAACAGGTCTCCACTTTGCTACATTACATTTTATTTTTCATGTCTCAAATACAGGCACTGCTTGCTATTTTCCAGTCATGTGGCACCTGCCTTGCTTAGATATATTTACATTCCTTGCTAATAAACTCTTGGTTTGTGTCTGTTCTTTCACCTCCCTTGACACAAGCACCAGGAGTTCTTAGAACTGTGCTTTTGCTTCAGATGTGGTAATTTTTTTTTGAAAGCCTCATAAGAATCACCATCCTGTCTTTTATTGGTTTGCATCTAAGCTGTCTTTAGTCTTGACAAGTCGTATCGCTGCCTGTTATCTCACTTCTTTCTTGATCCTCTTTTTATTTGACCAGAAAGTTTCTTTCTGAGTTTTAAACTCTTTGCAATGTGTCAGTTACCCCTAACTTCTCCAGCTTGTGCTTCATTCCATAGCAAATTGCCAAAACAGTGGTTCCTCCGTTGCATTATTCCTTTTCCATCCTGAGGGAGCTCCCTATTATTTCTTAAAAACTTTTTGAAATCAGCTGGTTACTTCCCTAAACACTTTTCCTTCCCTGCTTAGGATGCAAATCGTAGATTGCTTTCTCCCTCTGACTTAAAATTCTGAGAGTCTTCCACATTTCTGTCTTTGGAGTCTTCAGTCTACCTGCTTGTATCAACCAGTTCCTTCAGGTTTTCCTCAAATATGCTTTGTTAAAATTTTTAACTATAAACACATTTTTCTTCTCTTTATACTGGAAGTGAAACTAAATTACCTCCTGTGGTGAAACTAAATGGCAACACTAAATCAGCCTGAATAAGGTGCTGACATTTACAGTCAAGGCTGAGGTTCCCAGCCCAAGCCATGTGAGCCCATGCCTCCTCTGTCAGTGTCTCACATTAAAGCTGCCAACGTGGACATCCACAGGACTCCTCAAAATGCCCTTCTAGGTGTCAGGCTAGTGTTTTGGGCAGCAGAGTAAGGCCACGGGGAGCGAAGAGCAGGGAGTTACGCTGCACCAAAGGATGAACCAATCTAGTTCACAGCTCACAGCCTGGCACTCGGATAAGCTCCTAGGCTTGGGATGCTATGGGCTCAAACAAAAGGGGTTTCCAGCATGTCTGTACTCAGCTTTTACGTTCAGTATCCAATTTGCTTATCCCTCAAGCTGTGCCAGGAGGAAGTTTTTGAGTTTCTTTCCTACCCTAAAGGAAGAAAATACAAAATTCCCTAAACTCCTGCTACAACCCTCCACATGGTCTCCTCAGTCTCTGCTCGCTTCATCTGCCTTTAACGAGGATAAAATCCAGTCTGAAATTGGAGTTCTGATTCTTTATGGAGAAATTCTGAATGGACCAGTGCTAGGGAGTCCTCAGGATCAGTCACCCACGTGGAATGTGACAGAGGGGCAGGGTGACCAGAGCAACTGAGGCAAGCTCCTGCCAGCAGGGTCAAGCCCACCAGCTTGAAGTGAGAATGGAAGGGCAAGTCGGCAAAAAGCATAGTGCAGCAGATCACTTTGGTCTACAAGACTCAAAAGCCAAAAGGATAATGCTGGGTTTTCTTCAGAGGACTCCTCAGTCAGCTACCAGGCCACTGGGGACTGTTGGCATGTTAAAATGCTCTTTGGATCAATGGATTAATTTTTTTTCCCCCTCACATTAATTCAAATTCAAGCCAAGTTTGTCATGGCTCAGTCAGGTTTATCATTCCTGTCTGTGGGCATTCAGTAGTCTTTGGGATATGAACTGGGCAACTGCAAAAACTACCAATACAACTGACAACAGTCAGAGCTGTAGCAGCCATAGGGGTGAACAGACTGAACATGGAGTGGGTCAGCAGCAGCAGCAGCAGCTTAAGTTCTGTCCTGCAGAAGAATCCCCCACACTATCAATCCTACTATTAGTGTTGACATGCAGGCCATGTAAATGTGGAGATTGGTTTCCCTGCCTTGTTTGATTTCCACCTGAATAGTGCTTCGTGTGCACCATTTCCTTGTTGTCCTAGATACGCAGACTTCTGTTTTTCAGTCTGGTGTCCTTACAGTACTGTATCCACTAGAGTTTAGGGTTGTTCTGTTTAAAGTACTCGCATGACCTTTGCCATTTTTTCTTCTCTTTGCTCGGGACTGTATTTAACCCCATGAGTTAAAGCATTTAGCAACAAAAGTGCATTCCCTTGGATGTAGCAAACAAATCCAAATACACCCCTGCCTACTGTTCCATACATCATTCCTGATCCCCAAGCTTTAAGACGGAAGTTTTGACAATGCCACTTCCGTATTCCCATGTTTGAAACAAGGATGACTACATATTTATATGGTAAGTGTTCACATCTGGAGCAGATTTCTGAATGCCATAAGAATTGGATTCAACAAACAGAAGTGAGTAAGACCCTTGGTGATGCACATGGATATGGCATCGTGAGCATCAGGGGAATAGCACTGATTTACATCACTTTAAAACATCAGTGGCAGTATTTGAACCTCACCTCTAATTGCAGTAGCTGTAATCTTTACTGAAGCCTTAGGGAAAAGGGGCAGATTTCTTTTGTAGATTCTCCTGTCTGCTCACTATAGAGGAGAGGAAAGCAGTGCCAAGCTGTTGGAGGAAGATGTGGTGGTACATGGAAATGAACTGGCAATCCTCCTGTCCCCAGTCAATATTTTCTGAATAGAACAACCTTCGGTAAAACCCAGTGTGTGCCCTCTGCTTATTGAAGCAAATAAGAGCCTGAAACACAAGACAAAGCTAATGGCGGTTTCAGTCCACTGCTATGTGTCATGCCAGCCATGTTGTTGGTTCCGCTGGTTCTGGGGTGATTCACCACTATCCTGAAAAACAGGCAGCTCTGGCACTGTTAGTCACCCGGCACTAACAGGGGAGTGCTCACTCAGGGGAAGCAGAGGATGTACTGCTAAAGAGAAACTAGCTCCTCCTTTTCCAAAATGCTGGAAAAACTAGCTTCAAGATGTAACAAATGAAGTTATTATTGCCTTTTTCTCCTTCCTAAAGATTTCCAGGCCAAAGTAAAAATTCTCACTGCTGTTAAGCTTTTTTAAAAAAATTATAATTAACAGAGTATGACAATTATCTTCCCTTCCTTTTTCCCTTAGTCACTTTTAAACTGTTGAAGTCCTATGTTTTTTTCCATCTCCTTTTGTTGTACTCCTGAATCTACATCATGTTCCTTAACAGTTAACTCCCTTGTCGCTCCACATCCTCCCTGACACCTGTTTGAGCATTCCTTCAGTTCAGTTTGGCAGGCTGTTCTCCTTGCCTTACGAACACAAGCTCCAACCACACTAACAGACACTAAATCCTCTCCTCAGTATCCACCTGCTTTGCTTGCATAGCTGCACCTATACCATCTGCAAGACACCTCTTCTGCTCAGCCCTTCATCCCTGGTGATCCTCATGCCCTCTGATTTATTTAACCAAAGTATAGTGAAGGTACAGTCAGCAACAAGAAATGGATTAATGAAAGCTTGAAACCAAAAAAAATTCTTATCCTCTTGCTGTATATGCCACAATTTCCATAACAGTCTTCCCCCAGGCTGTGCTCCTAATGATGGAGCAATATCCCAATGTCCTTACGCAAGAAAATCAGGGACTTGACTTCAAAAGGAGTTTCTAACCTCATACCTAATTGATCTGGGTGTAACAGCACTGAAGGGAGCAGTCTCGTTTAACTGGTGCAGGATCTGAAGCTGGTCCCTTAAAGCTTTTGCTTTAGGCATCGGCTGTCCGTTGCAAATCTGGCCTAGCTATGTATCAGAGCCTTTTGGCAAAGTCAGACATACGATCGAGACAGCTCTGCAATGGAAAGGAGCAATTTTTCTCCCCTGTCAGCAAGCATGCAGTCACTTCCCAGTAGCGTATTTTTTATTTCTTGATGCAATTTTCCTTAGCGTGTACTAGCAGATAAGATATCTAGTGCTTCATTTGTGGGACATGCATAATCCAGGGCATTTCTCAGATGGATAAAATTCACATCCTGGGGAAAGCTGAAGAAAGAGGCTAGATTTTTTTTACTGGTATCAGTAAGACCAGAACCTAGGAAGAGCTTCTTCAGCTTATCTTTTAGACGCTGATTTGTCTGTCACTGTTTGTGCCCTCGCTTGATAAGGACGATGCAGCTACAGCCAAATGTTTTAACATTTTTATTAACTACATATTGGGATTTTGCTCCAATTCTCTTGATTTTAGCAGGAAAAAAGCTGAAGAACTAAAGAATTAAATATGAACAATACATGCTTGCTGCAATGGGACACAGAGGACTGGTGTAATTCCCACATGAAACTGGTTTCATCTGATTGAAAGGCCACATTATTTTAGCATTGACAAACTGCATGGCTAAGGCAGGAGTCCTGTATCTTAGGAGCCAGGATCCACAAGACTGAAAATGTAAGACTAGAAATTTATTTCTTGTTTCGCCAAGCAGAGCTTTGATACAGACTGCTGCTAAGAAGAACACTTTCTAGAACACTTTCTTGTCTGTGCCTAAGGCCTCCGAGTAGGGCAGCTGTACAAACAGGGGATGGATTCACACTCTGCTTATGGGAAGGGACCGGTGGGGAAGCAATAAGAAGCTGCAAGCCTGTAGCAGCACGGGTGTGCGGTGTGAAGGGCTGGGAGGACGCAGCGCCGACCCCATACCTTTGAGCCTGAGTAAGACAGAGAAGGTGACTGGGAAAAGCGCAAGTGGAGAGGAAAATTAAGGATGTTTGGGCTCTGTTAAGGCTGACCTTGTGAAGGGCCATCTAAGGTGACAAGTCAGAGAGTCAGTCATGCAGGGGAGAAGAGTAAGGGCATGCTGTGTCAGGCACGGCACGGCAGATGTGAGCGCCATGCAGGCTGTTGATGTCACCCACGGTGAATGTGCCAAGGTTCAGGAAGCGCCCACCACGGTCTGTGTGCGTTGGAGCTGCAACGCCCTGTGAAGTGGAATGGAAAGGTAGGTGCTGGTTGGGTGGGACCCAACAGGAAACTAAAGAGAAAACTGTAAATAGACTGTTTGGAGTGATTAGATGCAGAGGGCAAGAACAATAATGAGAAACACTTCTATGAAAATATCTCAATGGTTTTGCTTCTCATTCTTTCCCTCCCTTCTCTCTCCTGCTACTAGGTTGAACAACATTGAAGTTTGAGCCCACCTCTTTAGCTGGGCTGTTTAGTCGTCACAACCTGCTTAAAGCTGATCTACAGCTGGGTCTCCGTCTCATACACAGACAGCTTTTGGACTCATCTACATAACAAGTGTTACGCATTACAAGCTCACACTCCCATCTTGCATTTAGTACAAGTACACTCAACTGGCCAGATTCAGCAGCATTTCCTTGCATTTGTGTAGGTTTTATTGCTCTGTTTCACCTCCATGCCTTACACCTCAGCCCCATCGACGTCAGGAGCTGTCGCTTCACCCGGTTTAATATTAACTGCTTGGTTTTCCAATGCAGCAGCTCACGATCTTGGACAAAGCCAAACCCGGGAGTGCAGGACAGGCTCCCGAGGAGGGCAAGCCCGCTCATTCCACCCCAGTTTCTCCCTTTTGGGCACGGCGGAGTCCGCCCCATCCGC
>NW_010512267.1:0-20202 GCF_000687285.1 Phaethon lepturus
CTGATGTGATTGGTAATAAATTAAATTAATTCTTACCCCAGTCGAATGTTTTGCCCATGACAGTAATGGGTGAGTGATCTCTCCCTGTCCTTGTCTCAACCCAAGAGCCTTTTGTTTGATTTCCTCTCCCCTGCCCGGCTGAGCAGGGCAGTGACAGAGCTGCTGGCACATGGCACCCAGCCAGGGTCAGCCCACCACAAACTTAAAAAATGAAATTCCCTAAAATACAATCTCCCCCTCAAGCCTGCTTGCAACTCTGTCTCTGGGAAGGTGCTTTTCAGTTTAACGGTGCATTTTTCTTTGTTGTAGGAGCCAGGTACACAATAATTCATTTGGGACATCATCTTTTTTCTTTTTCCTGTTTATTGTTCACTATGTTTGGAGAACCTATAATGTTACACTTCTTCCACTTATGAAGCCAGTTTTGCCTGTCACTTCCACCCCAGAGCCTCCAAACTCTGTCAGTAGACCATGTTATAATGATTTTCACTTCCTTAGTCACCTACACTTTTTATAACTCTCCTTAGTGGTCTCTAGCCTCATTATCAGTTCACATGGGTTCTGGCAACTGAAGAGTTGCCAACTGGTTACTTTTGCTCTTTTAAATTATTCATATTGATTACTTCGACAAATGTGACGTATGTGTTGGCCTGGAAATGCAGACAAAGCAGAGAGAGGTACACAAAATCTCTCAGGCTTTTATTACAGTGGCTACTCCAAGTCATCTTAAAAGTATTTTAATGTTGTACAACTTCTTACACATTGCAGACTCCACAGAACAAAGAATATACATTTCTCTGTGTATACAGCACCTAATACATTTTGAAGAATATTTTAATATTAACAATAGTATTAGGCATAGGTGGTAGTCATTTTGTGTCTTGTTTAATAGCATTCTATGCTCATCTCAGCAAATATGGTTTCTTACTTGGATGAGCAACCTAACACTTCAGGTTTATCTTTGCCTTCTGGAAAAGAGTTCTCCACTGCCCTATCACATTTTCCTAAAGAATTAGATTATTTACAGATTTTATTGCCCTTTTCTCCTTAACTGTTATATCTACTTCTTGTATTTTGACCAAGCTATCAAGTGAGTACAACTCTGACATGCTAAACTCAGTTCAAGTACTACAAATATTGCATATTTCCTAAAGATGCTTATACAAAACAAACACAGGGTGAGTACGATCTCAATTCAATGATTAAACCTCACTTTAGGATCTTTAGGTGTGCAGTTCTCTAAGTTTATTTTGTAATTAGATAAGTAGTAACACAGAAGTGCATGTAAATGTTTCACAGTCTCTCACAATATTTACTGTCTCTGTTTCCCAGGGCTTTTAATAACATCAACCTTCCCCCTCATCAAGACTTTCTTTGGAACGGATCACTTACTTTGTAATACGGTCAATGTTAGCAATTTGCTTCTGGTTCCGGATTATTTCTATAGCTGCCCAAAGATGCTGGATAGCCTTTGTATCTGCCTGTCGTCTCTTCGTTAAGCGTGCCATGACCTGTTTACTTGGTCAGCTGCAGCCGATAAATAGAAAAAATATACCAAAAAGTTAATCATGAATTACGAAATGGATTACATGATGATCATATTGCAATAAATATTATTACAAAGAAAATTTTGTCAACCTATAGCAATTCAATCTGTATACAGCAGCATGTTTTTTTACACTTAAAGAGCATTAAAGAGAAAAAAAAAGTAGTTTACAAGAACCCCTTTCACATCACATAATCTATACAGAAGACAAAAGGTGAGCAGTAAAAATTATCAACTGAACACCAAATGACTTAACTTAGCAAACTGGTTATGAAAAGTCACCTCGTTCACATCTCAGTTCCCTAAAATTTGTTAAAAAGCAGAAGCTACCCTAGCCTGAAGCTTCCACAGCCTCCTGCATTGCCCAAAACCCTTAAAAAGGGCGAGTGGTGCTTGACTACATCACATGGTGCAAGCATGAACTTTGAACACAGAGAAAAAGCTGGGCCCACAGTTCAGTATACAATATAGTTCTTAGAGTACTCCCTCCATATTTTTATCACTTACAGCTACTTTAAAAAATCCGTTCTGTGAGGAAATTAGCAGTATATTTTCATGGGTGATAAATATTTAAAAAAATATTTTGGAGCAATTCCATTTGCTGTAACATGCTATAACCCAACAGGACCAAAGTGCTTCTGATGGCATTTACCCATCTAACCAACCCTGAGTGGGAACATAATGAGCATCTGGCTTTGTTTACAAATTTTCCAAAAGCTCGAGGCAATGAGTACAGATAAGCCATAAATCGCCTACAGCTCTACTACAGGCACAGAATCCCTTTTTAAAAGGTTAACGATGCATTTTGATCACTAAATAACTTTCTTCCAGTGCCACCACTTTCTCAATGAAAGAAATGACTGATTTATGTCTGCTAACAAGGTCTGTAATTTATTTTGGAGCTCTGTCCTCAAAATGAACTCTGTGGTATGCACGTTGATACTTGTAACTAGCAGAATATTAATTTCAGTAACCCCCAAAAATATAGAAAATGCAAAAACATTACACCCATCTGTGCAACATTAAAGATGGGAATTTAAGTATTAAAAGTGTCCCTCCTCTCAAATTCACAAAAATTGAACAGATTCGAGTATTCCATGAGTCGCAGCAATGCAATTTTCAAGTCCATGGGACTTGTCTAAAAGGACCGTCAAGTTTCAGATCTGGTATTAGCTCAGCAACTCTCACTCACTCTACAGCTGTAATGAAATATAAGTGCAACATTCTATTATTAAGGAGACGAAATGATTTAACAGCATTATACTTCACATTCTGCAGCCCATTAAAAAAAAAAAAAAGAAAAAAAAAGATGACGTGAAGTGATATGTGTTTGTCCAGTTGCAATTGTATCTCATGCGTGAGGCATCGCTGGCTGCCGGAGATAGCAGGGAAGGGCAGAACAGAGCGGCGCTCGCAGGGACACGGTGTGGTCACACATCGACCCCATATTTCTGCTTTAGAAAACTCTTCCCGTTGGGATTTAAAGCAAGGGCAACTGGATGGATCTCCCAGAAAAGAAAAGCCAAGAATACGTTTTTGAAGGAAGGGTAAAAGGGAATGTGACAGACACACAGCTAAGAGTGACAGACAGTAGATAGCATCGCCTAAGAATGACTGAGAAAGCAAGCCTCTGTTGGGAATAGTGGGGGAAAGACCCTGCACCCCTGTGAGCTCCTTTGCATTTGTTTCACAGAATATGAAGACGTTACAAGTAAAAAAAGCCCTGCTAATTTGTAAGAGAAACATATGATTAATTGTAGAATTTAATTCTTAAGGAAAATAGACATGCAAAATACAAAGAAGAGTTAGGCGCTAACGACAATCTTTACAGCCCTACTATGTTAGCTCCTTTCTTAATGCAGAATTGACTAAAAGTGATAGCATTCTTTTTATTCTATCTCTCTCCAAAGTATCTGCTTTAAAAGCTGTTAGCCGATATAGCAGTCGACAGGCTCGACATGGAGCCTCTTATGCAGTATCATGTCCACATGCAAGGAGGAAACACTCATCCTTGTGATGCTGGTAACAGTGTGAAAGAACAGACCAGTTCTCAGTTTATTTCATAATAAATGAAGTGGCTGCTGTTATCCCAACTACTTTAAAAATAACTCTTATTTTTGGCAGCCTGGCATATGGCTGCCCGTGTGAGCCACACTTGACGTGCCTGGCAGAGGGAGAAGGAGGTGGTTTTCTCTCACACCCGTGCGACGTCTGGGCCCCAGGGCCCCAGCACAGGGCAGGGCCCTGGGGAACCCATCTGCTGCCTCAGCGTGGCCCCATGTCGCTGCTGTGCAGGCGATGGAAAGGCTGACCTTGGGGCTAAGGAATTCCCTCTCGTGTCTCTAGGGTGGGAGAAGAAGGCCACATCCAAGACAAGGAGATGGAAAGTGAAGGATTGCTGTAACTAGGAGTTCGTGAAGCCCTGTGCTTGCAGAGCTGCACCTAAGATGGCCACCAGCAGGCAGTGGAAGGCCTCCTCCTGCAAAGGCCCTACAGGCTCCCTGTTTCCTTTGGAGTGTGCTTTTGGAATGGAAGCCCTGACCACCCATATGCCGCACCCTTATCACACTTTGTGGGGCAGAGCATGCAAATGCTATGCCCTGTGCCATGGCTAACTCCAACCCACAGTACAGGCAGGCACCTCCCAGGCCCCCGCCGCCACAAGGGGGGCACCCCCAGAGGCCAGACGGGCGGGCCCCCCCCGGCCCCCAGCCGCTACAGGGAGGTCACTCCATGGGACCAGACTGGATCTGGTCTGAAGTAGTCCCCTCAAAACACAGCCGGTGTGGGTGCCCGCCCAAACTGCTCCCTCCTGGCTGGTCCCCTGCTCACCACCACTGCTCACACAGGCACAGCCATGGCTCTTCCCCCCCTTTGTCCAGAAATAAAAGCAGTAAGGGTTCTTACACATGGGACACGGCAATCACACATGTTCTGTTCTGTTCCTCTTTTTTTTCTTTTTTTTTTAGTAAGATACAATAATTTTAGCAGGCATTCTGCCTTCAAAGAACATACATTTCATTTTTACAGCTTTGGTTTATTGCTTAACGGCACTTTTGTTAAACTCAAGAGTTGACACTCTGCTACTGAAACAGCAGTTCTTATACACCACACTTCCAAAAATATAAAACTAGATTTATTTTTTTCTAAAAAGCCCAGAGCATTTTAGCATTATTTTCATCTTTTAATTGCGCAGTGTAGAAGAAATATAGAGCCTTTTGCATTAAAGAAAAAGATCAAAAAATTATGGCATATTTCTTGCTGTTCACTGCAGTCACTCTTCCTCCATGGTAAAACTAATCCCGACAGTCTACTCCCTGCATTACTGCAAAAATATAAGCAGTTTTCTATATTATTATACAATCCTGAAGACAACTTGTATCAGACTGATAATAGTTCATAAAATGCTTTGGAGTGCTACTTCCAAGCAACAGAAAATGGTCCCAGTGCTTCAACATGCACAACTTACTCATGCAAATAATAGTTTAAAATTTAATGGGAGACATATTAGATTCTGAAATCTATATTTATCACTCCTGATTACTTGCTTATGTGTGGGTGCACACACACACGCAAGAGAACAAGCATAAACAACCAGTGCGTGTGAGTATGTGTAAGAATCTATGGCTTAGAGGTTAAATACCGAACCAGGCTGATTCATCCATGCAGGTTTTTTAAAGTAAGAACTCCAGAGGCTCCATAAAACCAAAATACTGAGATGTATATTTACATATAAATGTTTGAAGATGTTTCTCATCCCCCTCTTTCGTTGTAGCATTCATTTCAATATCCTGGAAAGAAAAACTAAAAGCTGAAGTAAACATTAATCTCCCACTTGTTATTTGCCAGCCATTTGCTTGCTTAGCTATAGTATTCCCTGTCCATACAAAATCATTTGCTTCGTGCCACTTCTGTCAGGTTCTGCTAGCAAGTTTATGGTAGGATACAGCTCTTAGAGAAAGACTGGCAAACAAAGGATGGCTAAAAATGTAAGAATTTATATTAGCAGGATATATCTTATGCTTTGTAGACATCCATGGGATCTGCAGACTGTAAGGAGGATTCTCCTAATAAAGCAAGTTTCGTGTGGCTGATGTGCCAGCTCACATGCTTCCATCACACACTCACTCACACAGGGCCCAAAGCAAATAATTAATCTTCTCAAATTTCAACTCTCTAACTGTTCCTCAGTAACGTTTTACTACATTTTAAATCCCTCTTGAATGTTCTGTGTACAACATCTTGAAAAGCATACCACTTGACTGTACACAACTTTCCTCCAGAGCTAAATGTTCCCCCAGAATGGTGAACAAGCATGTTCAACAAACTGCACTTTATCTTGTGAATACACACAGCATGGCTTATCTTCTCAAAGCCCAGAGCAAAGAGTGCATTGCCATGCGGTGGCCATGTTACGGCAGTGGCAAACCATACTTACTGTCAAAACAGCAAGGCTACTAGTTGTTAGACACACATTTGGCCAAATCAAATGCTGTACAGCTGTCTGTTGCAACAGCAGTGGACATGGAAACCTGCGCTGCAAGTCAAAACTAAACAAAAATCACCTTGCAGCACGTCTAGGGATTTAGCCCAAGGAACCTCCTGACCTGCTGTTTGCATCCAATTTAGCAGGTACTATCAGGTACTAAGTTTAGCTAGAAACTGTCCCCACAGACAGAAACAACTGAAAGGTAGTCAAATCTTGCCCTGCTTTAGCTGTTAAATACCACAGTCCAAGCAAAATATGATGCTTCTGAAAATTTAACTAATGAATTGGACTTTGCACAGAAGCAGACGGTGTTGCAGTTGGGTGCTGCTGCTCTGATAGGAGCTGCTAATTAAGAGCTGACAAGTAGTAGCTTGTTAAATCTTCTGTTGGTACTTCACGGTAAGTGAGGGTACCCGTGGTGCTCGTCCCTTTCAGTGCAAAGTCAAACAGGTTAAACTTCATCCCTGTTATTAGCCACCATTTGGCTGAGATTTGGTATGCAGTTAATTGCAATGGCAAGACAGTTTAAGAAGTTGATCCTTGCCACTGCTCAGCTGCTAGTTTCTGCCTTTCAGCCCAACATCCCTGGGGCTTGCTATTATTTCTTCCACACTATACGTTGAAAAGATTTCAGGCTCAACAGGAGGAAGAAGCTAGGCTCAGTCTAGTTTTTGTGGGGTTTATGCTGTAAGACTGGCTGAGCTTGAGCAGTTAGGAAACCTGGACACAGATTTAGCTTCATATTTATATGCACATTATAGTATGGACTCTACTATTTCTTAAAGTGTAACTTTTTATAGTAAGCATAAAACTGTATATATTAGCAGTACAAGTAGTACCAAATGTTTAGTGCTTTGTTCTCGTATTAAATCGGAGTTTCCTATTAAAATCCAGATTACAAATTTGCGAGTTGATGTAGAGTTTCAATCCCTTTCAGACCCTTTACAGGTCTTTCTTGTACTCTGAAGTTCTGCAAGTTTATAAATTACACCTTAAACTGCTGTTAAAAAGTGTCTTTCATCATCGGTTAAGTGGGAGGGTAAACTCTTTAGTCTTCCCCTCCTAGAACAGCTGAGAGCAAAAGTGATAACTATCCTATTTTTACATATGGAAGGTACATGTGAAAATGTTTTGACTGAGCAGCAGTGAAGGTCAGGCATGGGAGCCAGGGGAACACAAGAGAAAGTTTAGCTTCAGGTCTGCCTTCCAGATCCAGCAATTCAAAAGTGTGGGGAGTAGCTGCTAGAGTGAGGACAAAACTCTGGGCAAGAGTAATCCCACATTTCGCTTACCATTCCCTTGCCTTCCTGAGTGTGCAATACTACGAGCATAACCTAAGGATTAGCTGGGCATCTGGTAGCAGGAGACACTCTTTTTCAAGAGTAGAGGTTACAGAAATACAGATTTTGCATACAAACTCATTTTCAAATATTTAAGAACAAGCAAGTGTTCTGGTATCATTAGATATTTATTCTGGACTTAATCCCAATCCCCTAAAATCAACAAATGCCTTTCTGCTGACTTTCATGGGTTTTGGAGTAAACTTTCAACTGCTGACTGCTCTTCCATATCCTCACAATGAAAAACTGAGGGAGGTGTTCAATTATGTTAGTGAAGCTGAAAGACACAACAAAGGCATGTGGCTGAAATAGGCAGAACTTCTTTGTTAATTAAACTAAACTTAGAAAATCAGGCTATAAACTAATAAAAGTTACTGAATTCTTCAGTGCACCTTTTTGTATTAAGAGATTAGTTCATGCTGTAATGCTGTCATTTTGGAAGTTACTAAAGTACGTAAGATTTCTGGACGTTGAATGTGTGTCATTCCTAATGAAAATCTTTTCATTTCACTGTTAGATTAAGGTGCACACAGTCTATTCAAGAGATGTTTATTAGCATAATTATCCTAAATATTTCACATGTGCAAGTGAAACAATTGTGCTGTTATGCCCAACCCCACCTTTTGCATTTCCTGATGGCTAGGTTTGTAACCTTGATGTCATGCAACTTTCTGAGTGAGGTTTTGCATAGCTCCATAAAGCGCAGTACAGACAGAAAGCACGACTACATGAATACAAAACTGTAGTGTTCTGCTTCTTTCTCTCTGCAATTTATTTTTTTTTCCAGCTTCAGTATGCAGAATACAAGGAAGCTTTTGCTATTACCTTGTGCCATTCCACGATGGCAATGAGCCATTGTAGAAATCAGAGCCAAGGACAGTGCAGAATTGAAGACCCCAAGAATATTTCTACTACACATATGTGTAAGCTCTATTTTAATCCCTGATATCGCATTTACTTAATTTGCATTGTATTTCATTCAAAATGATTAAGTAAGTGTCCTTCACTGAGGCTAAGGCATATGATACTTGAATTTTAAGCTCAGGCATTCTGAATCATCAGTGTACAAATAGTAGAACTCTCTTTTTCTTTTGAAACCAAACCTGGACTTTCTTCTGTGATTAACTCACCCTGCAAGACAGAACTTGACACAAATGTTGAGGCACCATCCCAAAAGAGAATTTCTAAGAAAGTGTAAATGTAAGTCAGTGTAAATAGACTGTTAACAAAACCTGAGATGAAGCATCAGCAACAGCTTCTGAGAAAGACAGAACAATATCCACACACTCAAAATAAAGGCTGTCAAAGAGGTTTTGTTTGCTACCTAATACAAATATATGTACAGGACTAACATGTAACCCTGTATTCTGCTGCCCCTCCAGCCAACCCCAGTCTGGAATTTCACAGACAATAGCAAATGCAGTCCTAAAAAATGGAAGGAAACTATCCTTTGTTCCCATCTGGTGAAAATCACTGAAAAATAATTTACCTAGCAAAGTAAGTTTGGAGAAGTTTTGGAAAAGAACAAAACTGCCAAAGAAAGTAATATAGTTGAAAGGGCTAAAAGCAAAGAGCCAAATCTATTACTAGCAATGTAGCTACACCAACTTCTCTCAGTTGGCTACTTTTTTTTTTTGGTAATGGTCATCATGTTTTACTCCATGTCATCTGCCTAGGTATGCTGAAGCACATAATACATTTTCTGCTAAGGATTTGTCTCAGTACAACTTTTCATGTGTACAGGTTCCACATTCATGTTGTAAAATAAACAGTATTTTCCTTAATATTTCAACTTTTAATAGGTATTAAATACATGGAGCATATTTATTTTTTACAGCTATTATAACTAACAGTTACATAGGAATATCAAGAACCACACAAGTTTCTCTTTACATGAGAAAATACCATCACTGAAAATGCATACATTGTTAATGCATTTAGCAAACTTCTGAATTAACGCAATTTCAATTAAAGAACAGTTTAGTGTGGTTTGGCTAAGGTTTAGTTAATGAAATTAAGCTACACTAAATAGTTTCCACAATGGAGCTTGTACTAGCATAAATTGCTTTAAAAATACGGTTCTTGTAAAGTGATGCAACTTTCTTGTGAAGATTAGCTTTAGCTGCCATAGTAAGAAAGGCCCTTTTTTCCAGGCTGATGATACACCAGTATTAAACAGCCTTTAAGTTGTTCATCTCTGGAATACTGCTCATCTTTGTTCAAAGAAATTTTCTACAGAAAAGATGGTCCAACGTGACTAACTTCAACATCACTAAATAATCGATGGCTCATACAAGGTGTAGAAGATGATCCTACGCACTTCTTGTCCCCTATCATGGCTGAAAAATAATGGGTTCTCCTCAGATTTGTTTACCTGGGGACTTATAAAAAATAACACTAGCGCACAAATTGCCATCAGCAATGCTCTGGCTTCTCTGTATGAACGCACAGACGCATAGCCACACAAGCAAGTTAGTTACACACACATGCCTTGATGTAAGAGGCTTGAACTAACATGTTTTACCTTCCATTTGCCACAGACTAAGAGCATGAAGAGGGTCAGTTACAGAAGATTAAGTGACACGTGGAGACAGGATCATGTTCTGAACCCACGCTGCACGCTAATATAGGCTTTCTGGAGTTTAACTACAGCCACTACCAAATTCTGTACTTTCCAAAGCAGCCTAAAGCTAAGCCACAGGAAGATGCTCGAGAAGAGTCCATGGAAGGAGTTAAGGCCTCAGGAGCAGTCCAAGCTATTTCCCCATGTAGACAAGCCCTTAGCAAATAGATAGTTCCTGTCCACTCGCTCGGCTGCGGCGAGCAGAGATGATTAATGGAGCTATGCATCCTGACAGGCCCCAACGCTCACTTGGTCACAACAGGGGAAAAGTCATGGCCAAAGAAGGCTGACGGTGAGGGCTGGAATTTCAGTTCGGATGAGAAATGGATGCCACTTTGATTCTGCAACTCTCTCTAATAAAAGCGAGGGGTGGAAGACATCTTAGAAAATGCTAACAAATGTAAATTAGAAGAGTAGCTCTTCCTCCGAAAGCAAGCTTTTGATCATCATCTTCTGTTCTGTAAGCTAAGGAGCCTGATTATTCTGTAAGCCTCAACTGAACTGATGCAATACATTTCTCTGTCAGTATGTAAGGTATAATAAATAAGGTATGATGACATAAATAAATAAATAAAATTTCATGGTATATTAGCAGGGAATGGAATACTGCATAAAGTCAAATTTCACACTAAGCACTAAGAAAAAGAGATGCATTTTCCAGGTCAAAGAATTAGGAATGTACAGAAAAGAGCTAAATCAACAAATAATGTAAATTCACTGCAGATTATGTAAGCTATATGGTAACATAAGGAATTGGTGTTGATTTTTTGCAATGTAACGTGAGATTCCAAATTGCTGTTTTTTCTTCTCTTTCTCTGAACTACACACAACTGACAGTATCTTTAAAGCACAACTTGTGATTCTGCTGCTAGCAACAGGCCTTAAACCTTAGATGTTTGTAAAAACTATTCCTCCACCAGGCTGCATTTTTATTGACAAAAGGCAGGTGAATCAATTTTCGTTGCTCCTTAACAGAAACGAAGACTGCCTGAACTCGTTTCTTTCAAAGCTATTCTCTTTGGCCTCTCCCTCTCTATAAATAAAAGCACAACTACACAACTTCTAAAACTGCTCAGATATTGAATTATTCGAAAGTCAGTGTGAAATGCAGGCACAACCACTTTTCTCCAGACATCAGGCCATGAGCAACATTACCCCAGAGGAGACTTTCTCTTGTCAACAGTCATCTCAGGGAAAGTTGATACTATATAAAGAAAACAAGTGCAACTCTGAATCAACTAAGGTTCCCAAACAGAAGGTCCTTCAAGCCCAAAATGCCTGGTATCACCCTTGGAAACCTTCAGAAATATACTCAGAATTTATGGAGTTAAAATACATTGATTTGTAATGCAGGTAAGATGAGCCAACGATAAACACTGTCAAAGCTTACAGGCTTTTACAGCATTAATCAAAAGAAACTTTAAGGCAGGGAGAGGATCTAATTGTAAAATCTGAGCTTTAGATCCTGCTTCTGAAATTCAAGGCAAATGTCAGAAATAATGGACCTGAAAGTTTCATGCAACACTCCTGCAGCTGTGGGACAGTTCATCAAAACAAGAGCAACAGAAAGAATATTATATTGTAGAAGTGGAAGCCTTTGCCCAAGTCTCCACCTTGCTTGGTTTTCTTCTGTTTTTCAGACAGTGTATTTCCCAGGTTGGGCACAGACATCTGGCTTAAAAGTACACCCTGAAGTGTATTTGGAGCATATGCTCTCTCCTTCACAGGGAGTACCCAAACTCACCAATTATATGCACTCCAATAAAGCTTTCCTCTCATCCTGCCCCAAACCAAGTCTATCATCACTCCTTAGCGAAGCCTTAATTTCTATCCGTTTCATTTGATTTTTTTTTTCCATTGACATTTCAAAAAATTTTAATACCTCAAAAGCACGTAATTTATTTTGTTTGCACTTTCTTACTTCAGATTGCCCTCAGCTCTCCCCCCAAAACGTTCATGTCTGGACAAGGACGAAGCGTGCCTAGAGGACAACTTACAGACATGTGAGAACAGCTTTTCATGAAAACCAATGTGTAGTGATAAACAACTGCATTCATAACTAAACAAATCCTTAAGTGGAAAACAGCTGAGTATAATCATGACCCTTTTCTTTTTATCTTTGCTGCAAAAAGTTAATAAATGGAAAGTGGAAAAATGATTAAAAGTAAGTTTCACAACCAGAAACTTTATAAAGAGAAACTTTAAAAGCCAAAAAAAATTATTCAGAGAAATAAAGATCTTTGAAAGAAACTGGTCAAGTGATGAAAATATGTTACCATTACTTCAGATAACACCAGTTTCTCAGCAAACCCGGTAACAGCTGACATCAAGAAAACTGCCCTACCATTGCAGGTTAGCATTTCCTTCCTATAAGTTGTTTAAAAGAGACAGGACTGAGGACAGGAGAAATATACCACTTAATTTTCTAACCAGCTCTTGGTTTTGCTGATGGCATGGGGAAGGCTAGCAAATGGGCTTTTCTGGCATAGAATTTTTTCCCAATACCATACATGCTATCTTGAATTGCAGTCTCAAATTTGTTGAACTGTTTCTTTCAAAGATCTTTGTGGTAGCTCTAGTGTGATCACTTTTGATACTTTTTCTATTACCTATGACTTTCGGATGCTTTCCACTTTTATTTCTCATCTTCTCTTACCTGAAGCCAACTTACAAAGTGTCTTTATTTTTTAATGCAAGGAATTCTTCTCAAGGCTTTTGCAGGACCAGTTGTGGGTGAAATGAATTACGCACTTTTTTGATACTAAAAATCCATTTTACATGAGTATGATTCTTGCATTTTATATCTGTTCTGTATTACTTCTATGGGAAACATTACTTTGACCAATGGTTCGCTATTATATTCATATGCACATCCATGGCATGTGCTAGAGCTACAGGTCAGAGAGACTAAAGAGCTCTGCAGCTCTGCGAGATTATGGTACTTCTCACTTGCAAAATGATGTTCTGCCTCTCCTCTGGCAGGTGCATCTGAAACCTATTTCTTCAAGCACTGATGATGATGGCGATGACACAGAGAGGATTACAAAGGCCCTTCAGGGAGGAAATTACTTCCTGAGCGCTCAAGAGCTCTTCCTGCTGTATCATTATCTAGGGCTGAGGTTTATTAAAGGCAACAGGACCATACTGTTCTCTTCTCAGCCATTTCCTTCAGACACAGAAATACAGGATTAATAATTTTGTCAGCAGATGCAGGACTTCATTTTTCAGATTATTTCAGCTATTCTACTAACAACATTTGGCTGTGTTTTTATTTTAGTCCTTTAACTTGAATGCAGATGAATGAGCCAGAGCTCTGACACAGAGATTTAGCCCTACAGGGTGAAGGAAATCCATGAAAGTGCAGGACATGACTGTACAGCATACCATCCCTGTGGCTACCAACAGAAGTTAAAGCCCAGAAAAATTAACTAATCCTACCATCAACCTAACATAAATTTCAGAAAATGTCATTCAGGAAATACAACCTCCTGTTGTGATTTCTGTGAAAATCTTTTCTGCCTAACCCAAAGAAAATGAACTGCAAGAATATAATAACATTAGGGTGTTACAACAAAGGGCAAGCCTGTTGACTGGAAGCTTGGATTTGCAATATAATATTCTGAAGGAAACAGAGGAATTAAAATGCTAAAGTTCTGGCAGTCTTTCCAATCAATATCTTATTTTGTCACGTGGTGTGCTTTCAACCGAGGCAGAAGACCTGGAGTCCACTGTGCTGCTGAAGCACCTGCCCAGAACAACTCCAGCTGTGATGCCCGATGCTGAATGAGGCATTTAACTCTGGGCTACTTCACCAAGCACTAGAAACCACCTGAAGCACAGTCTAACACTTCATAATCCTCTCAAGCTGCAACCTGTCCTACAAAACTGAGCCCAAAGTGAAAACAGAGAGATGAATATGTTCATGACAAGAGTTTTTGTAGCTGCATTACCAGATCGTTTGATTTCAGACAGCTACTCCTTAGGAAGGTCGTTATTTTCTCACAGGGGTGTAACTTTTATTCTCACATAAATCAAATCCATTAATTTAACTCCATAAACCAAGTCTAAATCTGGGAAGACTTCATAATAGTAGTGATTTCTTTACAGGCTTAAGTAAATATTTCTTTTTGATATACCTACCCACTGAAATACTTCTAAAATAGTTTAGCGTGTGCTCAGCCCCTATTCCTATTTCACTTGTTCATATCTCTTTCATAAAGGTTTAATTTAATTTTTCATTTTGCTATCTTGACTATGACATGACATAAAGCAAGACTATGAGAGCTTCTTTTGCTTTGAGGAGCAAGGTTTCTTTGTTTCAGTGATACCAAGGCCCCAGTGGGTGCCCACAGTTAACGTGGCCAATGCTCTACCCTATACCATGAAATCCAAGACGTTTTTCGCTGTTTTCACCTCCATTAACAGAAACAGAATGTGTCTGTCCAAGTGATGACATATGCTGAAGGAAAAACATAGGGAACCTTGAACTGGTCATTTTAAAGTGACGAAAGACCACAGTATTTTTTTTAGCTGTTTTACATCTATTCTTCCAGTGCTGAGAGATTCTGACTTTCACCACCTTCTTTCTATTGAAGATAGTCTGCTATTTTATTTTTAGACATGAGGTTTCCTAACAAAACCAATTGTGGGTTTACAGTCTTCACTGAGCTCCAACAATAGAAAAAACTCCTTTTGGGGAGACTTTTCCAGGTAGTGTTTGTCTGAGGCTGCTGCCACCACAGTGGTCACCCGTGGTTCAAAGCACTAGTTTAAACTGACCACAAGAAATTTTCCTCCCCAGTCTAGCAGCATGGTTGTTAAACCAGACACTGTCCTGTCTTCGTTAGGGCTCATGCTCTTTCTGCAGCTTTCGAGCATAATGTTTTGGTGTGTTAAAGGAGACACCGACATTCATGTCAGTCTCTGGATTGCAGCTTCTGAGTTTATGACAGATGGGAAACCAACAGAGGAGTTAAAATCCTGTGAATCCACACACAGCTTATAGCCAGTAGCCATCTGGCTGGGGAGCTACATAATACCACGAGAGGATGGCAAAAAAAAAAAAAAAAAAGCAGTTGCATTTGCACTTCCATTTCTCTTCCCCTTCTTTGTGGTTCCTGGTTTGAATATACTTAATAATTGCATTACAAATAGTCTTTCAATTATTTCATACAGGTTAAACAACTACAGTATTTTCTTACTAACACTTTCCACACAGAAAAATAAATTCAGTATTAGACAAAAAGTCCAACACGTGACAATATATAATGTTTGTCTGTGCTACGTAACAGCCAAACAGACAGCATTTAACAAAAGCGTAAGCATTCGAGGTGAGAACAGAGAGTGGAAAGCACCAAGAAACCCCATTCAGCAGCGCTGCCAGTTGCTCTATAAGAACAATTCAAGGCAGGAGTTGCTACAGAGGGCCCCTAAAGTATAATTACTTGCGAAAAAAATGTGGCCAACAAAAGTCACCTAACCTGTTCAGAGAAGAAAGCAGTGATTTACCCCTAAAATGTGGTGGGAAGGCTGAAAATCTGGTTTTCAAAGGAAAAAGTATAAGCTTTGTTAAAACCCCCTTTTGCACAGCAGTGTCTCCTGCCAGCTAGAGCCAGGAAACAAGGAAACACGCAAACCTTCTTCAAAGACAAAAACCATTTTTCACCTCATCCTGCTGAACCCGTAACTGCGTGTTTGTTGGGGTTTTAGTTTTCTGAAAAGAGCAGATTTCTGATGTAAAGAAAGAGTAGAGCCACTAGACCACAGATTCCCTTCCCTGCATGCCGTGTTGCAAAAACGAGGGCATATTAAGCAACTCGAGAACAGGAAATAACACTGACAAACAAACTGATATTCTTTCCATAGCATGGTTGCTCAGAGGAGGACATTTGAAACTTCATCTCCCCAAATCAAGAAATGTTTATTATACTTTTGGCAAGGCTACTAAATGCTTGTGTACTCTTTCTAGTCCAACTGCTTTATGGTCCTTTCAGCAAAACAGATAGTCACACTAGAGTAGAAATGAACATTGAGCTGAAAATTTTTTTAAGCAAGCTCTCTCCTTTGAAAATGTTGCACCAAGATGGTTTGTGGAAATACACCAGTTCTAAATGACTTGTACGTGGGAACATATCTTAGACCCCTTCACCTCATCTGGAGTGTCCGGCACCATAGGTGAACACTGTAGAAGCTCCAGCTATATAGCCCGTGTCCTATAGCGAGTCTGTTATTTCGTTAATGTAACCTCCAACATGGGCGAGATTGGAAAAACTCGATTAAATGCAGGCATCTATTTCTGAGCTAATGACTCTGCGCTCCCTTCACACTTGACATGATCTACTCAGCGCAACAATTCACCTTGTTGCGAAGCAGACAGCACAAATAGGTCAGATGAATTAAGCCCTAAAATTAACCATTTTTCTCCACGGAAGATAAAGTGAGATTAGGATGACTAGTTCATGTGGCTGGACTTAAATCACAAACACTCCACTCAGGACATCTTTTTTTAACCAGCGCCTACACCTGACTAGTTTAAAGTCCTGCTTGAAACTGAATTTCTTATATCTCAGCTAAGGGCTCTAGACACCATATTATTTATTTTTCTGCTACTTTGCTGATTTGGGATCAAAAATTTCATTGATATGTTTTCAGTTTCCATATGGACATGTCTGAATAAGTAAAAATATATTATTTACCCCACCTGTTTAAAGTAAAAAAATGAAGTTGTGTTTTTCATTGAGGAAGGCTTAAATAATTGCTAATTATTTAGCTAAATGCTAAAAAACTAATTTTTATTTTTTCTCAAAATTAAAAAATAAACAGAGAAATTTCAATTATAACTCTAGTAATATTGTTGCAATTCTAGTAAAATGGATGATTAATGGCAATGTCTGATATGGATTCTAATTTTCAGTGTGAATAATGTATATTTTGAATTAATTTTTTCTTGACAGATTGAGTTTTTAATTAAGAAAAAATTGCAGTGTAAGACATTTTTTCCTTTTTCTTACAAGAAGTGTAATTTTTATAGACGTGGCTATCTGGGCAGAGAAAATGAACCTGCAAAAGCATAACCATAGAATTTTCTTCAGTGTTTTACAAGAATACCTTGATCAAGTAGAAACTGAGCTAAGAAAGAAAATTAATATCCTTACTTATTTCAGGAGGCTCACTTTCATTAACTTTGATGCCTAGGTCACAAGGCTGTTTATTTCAGATCAGCAGTACCTTCATTTAAGGTAAAGCACAAATTTTTCATCCCTTTTCATAACTTTGTAGCCTTCGTCCTCCACACTATATCATCGCACCCTCCTGACTTTATCAGCATGCAGCTAATCAAATTTATTTGGTTAGTCTGAGTTTGATTTCTATATGCACTGCCTGCGACTACCTCCAAACAGTTTAAGAATTGCAATTAAAAAAAGCTGCAAACATATAAGTAGCAGAAATTTTCATACTGATATCTCTGTCTTCAATAATTTAAAATAAATGTCTCCCTTTATTCACAAGAGTTCCCTCCATTTGACCTTGACTTTTATGGACTTCACCGAAAGTTATACAATGGAATGTAAAATAAGTAAGAAAAATATTGAAACCATAGGTACCACCTCCCTTCCCAGAGCTGTACGTTGGAACTACATGCCATGGGCCAGCGAGCAGCCCACCGAGGAGCCACCCTGCTCACAGGTGATGCCCCAGTCCCTTCAAGGGCTCCACTTTAGAGAGGGTGCTGGAAAAGCAGTTCAGAATATTTAGGATTCACCTGACACTATAATTCAAACCTTCACCCTCGGAAGTAATCTTTATCTCTTTCTGTGATTTATTAAGGGTTAACAGCATGTTCTTCTACCTGTTAAAACATGGCACTCTTTCCTAGTGTGATAAATAAAAAGACACAGTATCTGAATTCCTTCCTATAGGTTTTACTTACAAAGGAGGAACTCATAGATGATTCAACTCTGTATATACTCCTCATATTGCGTTTTAAATAAAATATTTTAACTTCAGCAGTTGCTATTTAAAACAAACTTCAGAAATAAATAAGCAAAGCAAAAATCAGATATAAAATACACTTCCATTTTTATTTCAGAAGAAATTGCCTACTTCCATGCATTCAGTTCTTATCTTACTACTGTTTATAAATGCAGGGTTTTTTTGCATGAACCGCAACAAATGATTTACAAAAGAGTTGAATTAAATTCCAAAGTAACCTGTAAAATCCGTTCAAGTTCACTTCTATTTGATGGTGGATCAGGCAATTTTGTGCTTTTGCAGGTAGCAGCACCACCACATCACCAGGTTCTTTTGTTTCAGACCATGCTGGTGTCATTCAACACAGCAGCACAGAAAGGCAGGGCAACAGTCTGTGCAAGTGTTTGATATGATATGATGACATACAAAAGACTGTATCCTATCCCTAACGATTGCTAGTAGCAATGCTTCAAAAAAATTAGACACTACAAATACCCACAATGAACCTTACTAATTGAAGAAGGCTTTGCAGGTGACAGAGAGGAACGAGGTCTTTCCAGATGCTCAAAGGTAATGCGCTTATGTCTTAAATCATGAGATTTGATTACCCTTCTCTAAGCATGCTTTGCTGCCACTGTTATTAGCCTTTATATCACCAAGCCCTTTTTGAAAATTGAACCACTATATTTAACTATATGGCCTCCACGGTGAATTCTACAGGCTAAATGCATGCTGTCTGAAAACACTATTTATACCTTATAAAATTACAAGCTACTCTTAAATATCTGATTCCTTGATCTTGTTTTATGAAGCTGGAAAAGAAGGAGAAAACGACCTAACCTGATCATTTCTCCTCTTATTTCGTATTACTATACATCTCAAAACTAATTATTTTTACTAATTCATTTCCAAAACAAAGAGAATGCATCCCCACCTCACTCCCTGTCATCTCACAGACAGGACCTGTTACTCCTCTGTATACTATTTAGTAGTCATACACTTTATAGGACTATGAAAAATTTAAAATTTCAATTTTATAGGCTGAAGCCATTAAATCTTTACCTCTTCTTCAGTTTTTGGGCTCTGTCTTATGGTTGAGAACTGCAGCCGGATGACTTCCTGATACAACACTTTAATCCAAACCCCTCCAGTAGGACCACAGAGCAATGAAAAGGCATTCCAGAGTTGGTTTTTACCCCTTCAGCTATTCTTTTTAAGAGTTATGGATTTTCCTTTACTCTTTGAAGACATCTGTATGAAATTACCCACACAACAGTAATCCTAGCAAAACCAAGATTTATTAAAACAAAGAGAAAATGGAATTAAAACAAAATAAATTGTTTGCTTAACATAGCTGAATTTACAATTCTCATAAGTTAAATTAGATAAGGCATAAACCAGATAAGCTTGACTTCAGATAAAAAAGAAAAAATGAATCCTGTAGTTTATCCTTTGAAATTAAATATCCTTTCTGACCACACCAGTCAGCCTGTCAATGCCGCTTGCTGCTTGGAGACCAACAATTCCCTCTTTTGTCTCCCACAGATATGCTTAATAAACCCCGGTTCAGGTTTCCTAAACACTTTTCCAAAGACAAAAAAATGGGCTTTGGTAAACAGTTTCAGTCTCCATCTCTGAAAAGTTACACGACCGAGGAAACGAAAAACCTTAATTATGATTTATGACTGCCTTTTCAAGGTTTATGACCCAGCTCAAATATTGCCTTTTGCTAACCACCTTGGCTGGCTCTGTCTAAGTTTTGGCTAGACCCATGGGCAAACCTCACCTAAAGTCATTCCTTTTCTCTTCCACTTGTCACAAGCGATGAGTTATAGACAAGGGCTAAGGCTTGCTCTTACAATCAGCTACATCTCAAAACAAAGTCCAATGGACCTTTAGAAAAAATCAGTTATGGCTGATGTCTCAAATGACAGATTGTTCTTTGTGGCTTTATGGGTTGTAGGACTCACATATACATAGTTTTTGCTTGAGTACGCTGCATCATTTAGCGTGTGGTATTTCCCTGATATAAGAAGACTATGACTCTTGGACAGCTATAATAAAAACTGATTTGTAATACAAACTTTTGCCATTTTGGAAGTATAATGAAAATGGCAAGCTTGCTCCTTCTCATACTCAACCATGGATGCAAGCATGCTAGCAAAAACAGCTTAGATCAGCAGAACTTCTTCCTGTTAAGCAAATAAAGACCAACTAAAAACAGTCCTGCTGA